>NW_007259168.1:220431-241737 GCF_000164805.1 Carlito syrichta | reverse complement strand
CCGCGGGCTCAAGCAATCCACTCACCTCAGCCTCCCAAAGGCAAGGGATTACAGGCTGAGCCACCGAGCCCGAGCTCGGCTCCAGTCCTCTTTCAATGGGCAGCACAGTTGGTTCCAATTTCCATAAGAGTGCCTCCTGCATTTTCTATGGTTCTTATCAATTGAGGTTTTACATTTAGGTCTTTGATCCATTTATAGTTAACTTTTGTGTATGGTAATAAGTAGGAGACTTGTTTTAATCTTCTGCATGTGTTCAGCCAGTTTTCCCAGCACCATTTACTGAATAGAGTCTTCTTTCAGTGGGCTGTGGGTGGAGGCTTTGTCAAAGATGAGTTGGTTGAGAAATTGAGGTTGTGGTTACAGAATCTCTATCCTGTTCCATTGGTCTATGTGCCTAATCTTGTACCGATACCAGACTGTTTTGATTATTGTCGCCTTATAATAAAGTTTAAGGTCTGGAAGTGTGATATCTCCCACTTTGTTTCTTTTGCCAAGGATTTTTTTTTTTTTGGCTATTCATGGTCATTTATGTTTCCAAATGAATTTCTGTATTGTCATTTCCAGGTCTAAGTAGAATGATGCTGGTAGTTTAATGGATATTGTGTTAAATACATAGATTGCCTTGCGTAGGATGGACAACTTAACTATGTTGATTCTTCCATTCCATAAGCATGGAATATTTTTCCATCTGTTTGTGCCATCTTTGATTTCTTTGAGCAGTGTTTTATATTTTTCATTGTAAAGGTCTTTCACTTCTCTGGTTAGGAGGATGCTGAGGTATTTAATTTTTGCGTGTGTGGCTATTGTGAAAGAGAGTGCACTTAAAAAAATTTTTTTTTAATTGTGGGGTACAATTCAGGGTTAAGTATACAAATATTCATTGTACAGGTGCCCTAGTTGATGAGGTGTGCCACCCTTCCCTAGGCAGTTTCCCACTTCTGCCAATACCACCTCCCCACCCCGCCCCCATACCCCTGCAGTTTCCTGCTACAGTCAATCATTATCTTATAGTATTATGATAATTGTTCAAGGTCCACTTATGAGTGAGAATATGTGATATTCAGTTCTTTGTTTTTGTGAAAGATCACTCAGTACTATAGACTCTAAGTCCATCCAGGTTGTTGTGAAGTTCATGATTTTGTTCTTCTTTATGGTGGCATAATATTCCATTGTGTATATGTACCAAATTTTTTTAATCCAGTACTCTTTTGATGGGCGGCATGGTTGGTTCCATGTTCTTGCTATTGTGAACAATGCTGTGATAAACATATGTGTGCAGGTATCTTTTTTATAGAGTGATTTGAGTTCTTCCAGGTATATTCCCAGTAGGAAGATTGCAGGGTCATATGGAAGGTCAATTTTAGAACTTTTAGGAATCGCCACACTGTTTTCCACAGAGGTTGTATGAGTTGACAATCCCACCAACAGTGTAGAAGTGTTGCCTTTACACCACATCCTCTCCAGCATCTGTTATTTATTGAGTTATTGATGATGGCCATTCTGACTGGAGGTAGGTGATATCTCAGTGTAGTTTTGATTTGCATTTCTTTGATGACTAGTGAGGCTAAACATTTTTTTCATGTATCTGTTGGCTGCTCATATGTCTTCTTTTGAGAACTGTCTATTCATATCTTTTGCCCACTTTGTAATGGTACTGTTTGTTTTTTTTTCTTTTCAGCATGTTTGCATTCCTTATAGATCCTTGATTTCTTCTTCTTTCAACTTGAGGCAGTTGTGAGATGTCAGAAAGTCCCCCATTTCCTTTAGGTTTTCAAGTGTGTTTTCATACAAATGTACATAGTAGTCTCTGATAATCTTTTATATTTCTTCAGGGTCAGTTGTAACTTCATCTTTTGTGTTTCTGATTGAGTTTATTTGGGCTTTTTCTCTCTTTTTCTTGGTCAGTCTAGCTAGGGGAGCATCAATCTTGTTTATCCTTTCAAAGAATCAGCTTTTTGTTTCATTTTTTTTTTTGTATTTTCTTTTTGTCTTCTACATCCCAGATTTGGGCTTTTATTTTGGTGATCTAGTTTCTTCTGCTGAAGTTAGGGTTTTGGTGGTCTTGCTTTTCCCCCTTCCTTAGGTGACTTGTTAGGCTGTTAACTTGTGATCTTTCCATTTTCTTCACGTGTTGTTTGTAGAGTTGTAAATTCCCCTCTTATTACTGCTTTCATGGCATCCCAGAGATTTTGGTAAGATGTTTCTTCATTTTCATTTGTTTGGGATAGCAGTTTTTATTTGGGTTTTGGTATGTTTATTGTTGGCATATGAAATGTGACTGTCCATTGCACATTGATTTTGCACCCTGAGACTTTGCCAAACTCCTTTTTCTTCTTCTTTCTTTTTTTTTTTAAGAAAGAAAAGATTTATTTAAAAAGAGAGAATTTCCCACATGTGGCCATCTGGGCTGCAATCTGATGCCACATGAAAGATGCAAAGAATTGCACAGAAGTTAGATTTAAAAATTTAGTTTATTTAAAAGTAAATTAGAGAGAGAAAGAAAAGAAAAGGGAGAGAGAAGATTCATCTCCCTGAGGTGGGGGAGGGGCCAAAGCCAGGAAGCATGGCAACAGCCATAGCTCAAAAGAGCACATGGTCACACCAGAGTCTATGCCTACATGTTTGAGGGTTATTATCAAGAAAAGATGCTGAATTTTTTCAAAAGCTTTTTCAGCATCTAATGATATAATCATTTGGTTCTTGTTTTTACTCTGTAGATATATTTAGTTACATTTATGTTCTTGTGGATGAGGGATCAGGCCTGCATCCCAGACATGAAGCCTACTTGGTCTTGGTGGATGATTTTTGAGATATATTGGTAGATCTGGTTTGCTCGAATATTGTCGAGAATTTTAGCATCTATAATCATCAAGAATATTGGCCTGCAATTCTCTTTTTTTGCTGGATCTTTACCCAGTTTGGGTATCAAGGTGATGTTATCATCATAAAATGATTTGCGGGGAGTTCCATCTTTCTCAATTGCCAGGAATACCTTCAATAGGATTAATATCAGCTCCTCCTTGTATGTTTTGTTTAAACTTTTCTACTGGAAAGTCATATGGTCCAGGACTTTTTTTGTAGGTGGTTTTCTTATGGCAAAGTCAATTTCCTGGGTTCTTACTGGTCTATTTAAGGCCTCAATTTCTTTTTGTTTCAACATGAGGAGGTTGTGTGATATCAGAAATTCCTCTGTTTCTTTTAGGTTTTTGAATTTGTTTCCATACATGTGTACAAAGTAATCTCTGATAATCTTTCACATTTCTTCAGGGTTAGTTTTGACTTGATCTTTTGCATTTCTAATTTTGTTTATTTTGGCTTTCTCTCTCTTTTTCTTGATCAATCTGGCTAGGGGTACATCAATCTTATTTATCCTTTCAAAGACCTAGCTTTTTATTTTATTGTTTTTTTTTTTGTTGTTTTTTTTTTTTCTATTTTGTCTTCTATGTCCCATATTTGGGCTTTTGTTTTGGTGATCTGGATTCTTCTGCTGAAGTTAGGGTTTTGGTGGTCTTGCTTTTCCACCTTCCTTAGGTGATTTGTTAGATTGTTATCTTGTGATCTTTCCATTTTCTTCTTGTTCATACAGATATGAAACACCCTTTTAGTACTACTTTTATGGCATCCCAGAGACTTTGGTAAAATGTTTCTTCATTTTGTTTCCAGGAATTCTTTAATTTGTGTTTTGATTTCCATGTTGATGCAAGAGTTGTTCAGCATCATGTTGTTTAGTGTTCATATCTTTATGGGGACTTTGTTGGTGTTGATATTTGTTTTTATTACACTATGGTCTCAGAAGATTCATGAAAGTATTTCAATCTTATGAAATTTGTTTATGTTTGATTTATGGTTGAGGATGTGGTTGATCTTAATGTATGTTCCATGTGGAGATGAATAGAATGTATATTCCATGGTTGTTGGGTGGAGTGTTCTGTAGGTATATATTAAGTCCATTTGGCCAAGCATCAAGTTGAGCTTCTGTATCTTCTTGTTGATTTTTTTGTCTTGATGATCTGTTGTGGGCAGTTAGTGGGACATTTAAAAAATCCCCAGCTATGATAGTGTTAGAGTCAATATCTTTTTTAAGTTTGTCTAGAAGCTGCTTTATGAAAGTTGGTGCTTCTACATTGGGTGCATATATGATTAGGATGGATAGTTCTTGTTGATGGATTCAACCTTTTATCATTATGTTGGGACCCTCTGTATCCTTTTAAATTTTTGATAGCTTAAAAGTATTTTGTCTGATGTTAAGATTGCAACTCCTTTCTTTTGTGTTCCGTTTGTCCAAAAATTTGTTTTTCATCCTCTTACTTTGAGACTGTGTGTGTCCAGCCTGGTGAGATGAGTCTCTTGGAGATAGTATATTGTTGCATCCATAATTTTTTATCCAATTTGCTATTCTCTGTCTTTTCAGTTGTGTATTTAGTCCATTCACATTCAGGCTAATTATTGAGATGTGAGAGCTTATCCCTGTCATAAGGTTCTTACAGAGTTTCTTGTTAATGTCTGTTCATCTATTAGCTTTCTTTTGATTTTGGGGTTGATTTATGTGAGTTTTTAATCTTTTTCCTTCATTCTTGGAAAGAGTGTCAATGTTCTTTTTTCTTCTTTCTTCTGTGTTAAATACTTTCTTAAGTGTTTCATGCAGAGCTTATCTGGAGGTGGTGTAAACTCTTAGGGATTGAACGTTGGGAAGGATTTTAATTCTCCATCATTGTTGAAATTTAGATTGGCTGGGTAGGAAATTCTTGGTTGAAATTGTTTATCTTTGAGTACTTTGAAGATTGGACTCTATTCTCTTCTAGCCTGTAGTGTTTCTGTAGATAATTCTGCTGCTATTCTAATTGGTTTTTCCCTGTAGGTAGTCTGATGTTTCTCTCTTGCTGCCCTTAGGATTTTTTCTTTTATATCTACTTTGTGTAAGCAAATTACTATGTGTCTAGAAGTTGATCTTCTCATTTGATGTCTTGGTTCTCTGAATCTCTTGTGTTTGAATGGTCATGTCTCTTATGAGATGAGGGAAGTTTTCTTGGATAATTTCATGGATTGTTTGTTCCAGGGTGTTCTCTGTCTGCCTCAGGAATTCCAATTAATTTTAGGCTCAGCCTCTTGATTTAATTTCTCATCTCTTGGAGACTGTTCTGTCTTTTTAAGCTTCTTTTCTATGTTTTTAACAATTTGGGTTAGTTCCATATTTTGGTCCTCAAGCTCTGAGATTCTTTCTTCTGCTTGATTAATTCTGCTTTCCATGTCTATCAGTTTGTTATTTATTTTGTTTACTGTGTTCTTTATTGCTGTTATCTCAGTTATATACTCCATTCTTTTCTCTTGTCTTTCCTCATATCTATTTATTCTCACTATTAATATCTTGATATCTGGGTTTGTGGTTTGAGACCAATTGTTCTGGCGGCTCTTCATTGTTTGAGTTCCAAAGTCTGTATTCCCAGGGGTCTGTAGGAGACCTGTATTCTTCAATTGGTGCCTATTCATTTGTGCAGGTTTTCCTCCCCATTTTCTCTCCCTTCTTTAATTCTGTTGTTCAGTGATAGCTTGGATAGCTTTTATTTCTCTTTGTTCAGTCCCCTATTCTTCCTTACATAGAACCTCTGGATGTGTTCAATTTTGTAGCTGAACTGATGGTAGGGTGCTGTGCTTTTTGCAATTCTGAGATTTGATTAAGGGGGGGAAGCTGTGGTCCAGGAGCTATCTGCAGATACCAGTACCCAATGACAGGTTGTGGGCCCCTGGAGCCCATTTCCCACTGCCTTTCAATCTGTCCATGTGGTGAGGGCATATTTTTGCTCCCTAAAAGCAAAGTGAGATAAGTAAAAGGAAAATAATGGAAAAATTAAGGAGGGGAACAAAAGGAAGGTGAAAAGAAAGATAAAGAAGAGGGAAAACAGACAGGCACACCAACTAACAAAGAAACAGACAGAAACAGCAACAAAAACATATAAACAACCATACAAACAAACAAAACTCTGTTTATGTACTTGCTCTTAAAAATACTTAATTGCAACGCACTACCATAAGAAAATGACTGACAGTGGTGGGAAACTATGGGGTGGGAATGGGACTAATGGTAGTAAACATCTGTCTGGGGACAGGGAGACACCTGTTATCAATAAGGGGGCGTGAATGTAGCATATTTGTATACCTAACCCTTAACTGTACCCCACAATATCAAAATAAAAAATATTGATAAAACGATACTTAATTGCAAACAGTAAAATCTAAAAAAACCCAACAATAACATAGTAAAAACAGCACAAGTACAAAAATGTAAACAAAAAACAGAAAGAAAAAAAAAAAAAGAGCTCACTTCGTGGCCATTTCTGGAACCTCAGGTTTCTTTCCCAAGCACTGCCGCTGCTTTTGACTGTCACCACATTAGGGAGCAGCTCTTGTCTCCAGCCTGCTCCCTCTGCTCTTATCACAAACTGATTTGGTTGCCCTCAGCATGGGTCAGATGTTCCAAGGACTGCTGTGGGAGGAGGATGAATCAGATTCGGACTCACCCAACTCATCTGTTCCTGCCACTTCTGTCAAGTCTCCCACTCAGATCAGTGTCAGTGGTGGTGGTGGTGGTGGTGGTGGTGATGGGAAAGTGTCTGTCTCTCCGAATCCAAATGTTGGTCCCAGGAGGCTGCAGTGAAAGCCTCTGGGTCTGAGGTTGGAGAATGGACAGAGCTGGGTGGGGCAATATGGGTCTCTGCCCAGTCCCAGGACAGAGAAAATGGCAGCAGTCAATGTCTCCTCACTGACATTGGGGCTCAGTTCCAGATTTCCTTCCTGAGCCTTTTCCACAGTTCCTGCAACCAATGCCTGGCCTGTTGCCACAGTTGATGGTGTGGGCTAGGTGCCAGGTGCTGAGGAGCAGCTGTTCTCTGCTGCCTCCTCTCAAGAGACCCCCGAGAATGGCAGCTGATCCTGCATGCCAGGGGCTTCAATCTCAGGACAGGTTGCAGTTTCCTCCAGAGGACAGCCTCAGGTTCTTGAACTCAAGTCTCCCCTCAGATAGACTTTCACTCACCCACCAGCACACACACATTCATGCAGACAGTCTTCATGGACTTTCACTTTTGTAGGCTCTCACACTTCAACCAGTTCCATTGTCATCTTGCCCCAAATTCTCTAATCATAGTTTTTAAAACTTCTCATACGATAATTCCAACATTGCTGTCATAGTTGCCTCTGGTACTGTTATTTCTTCATTTCTTCACACCGCATTTCTTGTTCCTTTTATTATGTAATGTAATTTTTTAAATTGAAAAGTGGACAGGATTTACTGAGCAAAAGTAATTATGGCAAATAGTCCTCTAATAATATCATGGTAAGGTGTGTGTGTGGGTAGGGCATTCTATAATCCTATAATTAGTTGTCATTCCATTAGTGATCTGTGCCTCTGGACTGTGACCTTCACCAATGCTTCTCAGTTGTTTTTTCTTCTCCCACTTAGGTGAGCAGAATGGCTACTAAAAGGGTCTGGGAGCTGGAGCTAGAGTTGGGCATTTTCCTTCCTTCTCATAGAAAACTAGAGCTGGCTGGATTTGAATACTGTTCTTGATAACAGGTCAATTAAGTCCTGTGAGATGCAGGTAGTGAACACAGTGGATTAGACTCTGGTAAAATAGTTTCTCTTGACAGCAATCCATGTAAAAAGGATAGTGCCCTCATGTGTTTTAACATGGTTATTTTTCCCCTACCTCTGTTGAAAGCACCAGAGGATTGTTCTCCTATATTCACTGTGAAAACTTTGTAGTGCTCCAGAAGGTAAAACTCAAAAAACTGTCCATCCCCCACCCATATCTAGATGTCCCTGGAATTTTTAATTCTCCAGCTTATCCACACTGATCCTGCAACAATTTGTCAATTATACTTCCTATTCCTATTCCTGCAATAGTTCTAAGTTTATACTCCTGAATTTCTGCACTATAAATTCATTCTCTGTATCTAACTATCTGTCTCTCCAATTTCTGAGGCTGCAGTTTTCCTTATGACCTCACTTCTCTATAATATCTATGAACAGTTGTTGATTGTCCAGATTGTTTAGATTTTACTTATTGGTAGAAGTAATCGGAACCTTCTAAGCTCCTTAAATGCCATACTGGAAACTGAAAGTTCTGGTCTCTTTCTTTTTCACATTTTTATCAAACTTCTAATTCACATACTGTTTAATTGACTGCATGTTTTCTGATATTATCTACATTTTTGTGTGTATATTAACAAATCCATGTTAAACTTACTTTTTTGAGAAAATATGTCTTATGCAGTCTTTATTCAACTGTCCCTACAACACACAGTTCAATAGGGGTCCAATAAATAATCAATAGTTAAACAATGTTTGTGAAAAGTTTCTAATCTATGAGCACTCCCTTGGTGAATTAGTCTTGTGAACATTCAATTGTAAATGCATGTTGCATATTCTTGACAGTGAAAATATTCAATGATGAAACAAATCAGTAATGCATTTAAAGAATATGCATTTTATTAATCCAAACAGCATTAAAATAATAGCACATAGATTCATGAGATATAAATGTACTTTTTTCTGCAACTAGACAATACTAACTTTCCTCTTTTCCACCTCAGACCAGCTGGAGTTCAAATCCTGGTATTACCATTTGCTAGTGTTGGAGATTACAGGGGGTTGCCAAGGAGTAACTGAAAATTAACTCTCAGAGGCTCAGTTTATTCATGTATAAAATTGTGATTATGTTACTGAAATGCCAGGGATTCAGTCAGGGTTGTGGTACAGAAAGCTAATCATTGAGACAATGAGTATCACCAAGGAAAAAGGTTTTTACTGGGGGATATCAGCCAAGGAAAACAGGAGATTTATTTTCAAATTCAACTCCCCATCTCACTGAAGTGAGAGGTTTACACAGTGGATAGGAATATAGAAAACAGTATTTAGAGAGGAGTAAGAAAGAGGAATTGGTAAACAGAAGGGGTATAACATCCTGCTGTTGGTGGCAGTGATTGATTGAGCTTCAGTTCCCTGCTACTGTAGGCCTAAGGGTCAGTTTCCTGAGAAAGAAACTCAGATAAGACAAATGTAAATTTCAATATTTAAAACCAGAATTGTCACATTCTGTCCCCCTCACCCCCCAAAAAAAAATATATCTATAAGTTCTATGGGAAAGTTGGGCCAGTTTCAATTATATTTACTTTGTGGGGTGTTTGTAAAAATTAAATTAGATGAAATAGGCCAAGTAGCCAATATGATACTGGGAAGATAGTAGATGCCCTGAAAATGTTAGTCCTCTTCCCGCTTTTCTCAGTCCTTCTTTTTTTTTTTAAATTTTTATTATAAAGATGTGGGGTAAAAGTCAGTGTTAGGTATACAAACACTGATCATACAGGCACCTCTGTTGATGAAGTATGTCCCTCCTTTCCCTAGCAGTTTCCCTCAACTGCCAATCCCCACCCCACCCCATCCCCCGCCGACAGTTTACCATTACTGCCAATCATTTTCTTATAGGATTATAATTGTTCAAGGTCCTCTTATGAGTGAGAACATATGGAACTCTGTTCTTTGTTTCTGTGATAAATCACTGAGTATGAACGACTCCAAATTCATCCAGGTTGCTGCAAAGTCCATATGTTTGTCCTTCTTTATGACTGCATAACATTTCATTGTGTATATATATATATGTATACACCACATTTTTTTAATCCAGTCCAACTTCAATGGGAAACATGGTTGGTTCCATGTTTTTGCTATTATGAATAGAGCTGCAACAAATATACGTGTGCAGGTATCTTCTTTGTAGAATAATTTGGATTCCTCCAGGAATATTCCCAATAGGGGAATTACTGGGTCATATGGAAGGTCAATTTCTAGTTCTTTCAGAAATTGCCACACTGTTTTCCAAAGAGGTTGTACAAGTTTGCATTCCCACCAGCAGTATAGAAGCGTTCCTTTTTCTCCACATCCTCCACCAGCATCTTATGTTGTTTGTTTTATTAACCATGGTCATTCTTACAGGGGTTAGGTGGTATTTCAATGTGGTTTTGATTTGCATTTCTCTGATGCTGAGGGAGGCTGAGCACTTTTTCAAGTGTCTGTTGGCTGCCCATATATCTACTTTTGAGATGTGTCTGTTCATGTCTTTTGCCCACTATTTAAAGGGGCTGTTTGTTTTTTTTTCCCTTCAGTGCATTTGAGTTCCTTGTACCTCCTATATGTTAGGCCTTTGTCAGATATACACTTGGCAAATATTTTTTCCCATTCTGTGGGCTGTCTTCCTGCTCTCTTGATGGCTTCTTTTGCTTTGCAGAAGATTGTTAATTTGATGAGGTCCCATTTGTCTGTCTTATTACTTAAGGTATTGGCCTTAAGAGTTCTGAATAGGAATTGGTTCCCAGTTCCAATTTCCATAAGGATGTCTCCTGTATTTCCTAAGATTCTTATAGTTTGAGGTATTATGTTTAGATCTTTGATCCATTTAGTGTCAATTTTGTGTATGGTGATAGGTAGGGATCCTGTTTCAATCTTCTGCATGTGGTCAGCCAGTTTTCCCAAGCACCATTTACTGAATAGGTTTTCCTCTCCCCAGTAGTTGTTGTTGGAGGTTTTGTCAAAGATGAGTTGGTTGAGGAAATGAGACTTTGCATCCACAATCTCTATCCTGTTCCATTGGTCTATGTGCCTGTTTTTGTACCAGTGCCAGGCTGTTTTGATTACTGTAGCCTTATAGTAGAGTTTGAAGTCTGGAAATGTGCTACCTCTTGCTTTGTTTCTCTGCTAAAGATTGTTTTGGCTATTCATGGTCATTCATGTTTCCATATGAATTTCTGTATTGTCATTTCCATGTCTGACAAGAATGATGATGGTAACACAATGGGTATTGCATTGAATCAGTGGATTGCCTTTGGTAGGATGGACATCTTAACAATGTTGATTCTTCTAATCCATGAGCATAGAATATTTTTCCATTTGTTTGGGTCTTCTTGGATTTCTATGAGCAGTGTTTTGTAATTCTCACTGTAAAGTTCTTTCACTTCTCTGGTTAGGAAGATGCTGACGTATTTCATTTTCATGGTATCTATTGTGAATGGGATTGTGCTTTTTATTTGGGTCTCTGCCTGCTTGTTGTTGGTATATAGGAATGTGACTGACTTTTGCACATTTATTTTGTACCCTGAGACTTTTCCAAAATCTTTTATCAGTGCAAGCAGGTTATAGACAGATTCTCTTGGGTTTTCAAGGTATAGGATCATATCATCAGCAAAGAGGGGTAACTTGACTTCCTCTTTTCCTATTTCGATACCCCCGATTTCCTTCTCTTGTCTAATTGCCTGAGCTAGGACTTCCAATACAATATTGAACAAGAAGAGTGAGATTGGGCAGCCTTGTCTTTTCCAGTTTTCAGGGGAAATGTTTCTAGCTTCTGTCCATTTAGCAACATGTTAGCTGTGAGTTTGTCATAAATGGCACTTACTATTTTGAGGTATGTTCCTTCTATACCTATGTGTTTGAGAGTTTTTATCAAGAAGTGATGCTGGATTTTACAAAAGCTTTTTCTGCATCTAGTGAGATATCACGTGGTTCTTGTTTTTACTTTTGTTGATGCATTTAATGACATTTATGGTCTTGCGAATGTTGAACCAGCCCTGCATCCTGGGGATGAAGTCTACTTGGTCATGGTGGATGGTTTTTGAGATATCTTTTTGGATCCAATTTGCTAGAATCTTGTTGAGGATTTTTTTCATCTGTGTTCATAAGGGATATTGAGCTGGAGTTCTCTTTTTTGTTGTTGCATCTTTACCCAGTTTGGGTATCAGTATAATATTAGCTTTGTAAAATGATTTGGGGAGAATTCCATCTTTCTCAATTGCCTGGAATACTTTCAATAGAATTAGTACCAGCTCCTCCTGGTACGTTTTGTAGAAATCTCCTAAAAAGCCATCCAGTCCAGGGCTTTTTTTTTTGTAGGTAGTTTTCATATGACAGAGTCAATTTCCTGGGTTGTTATTGATCTATTTAGTGTCTCAATGTCTTCTTATTTCAACTTGGGTAGGTTGTATGATGTCAGAAAGTCTTCCATTTTGTCTAGGTTATCAAGTTTGTTTCCCTATAGGTATACATAGTAATCTCTGATAACCTTTTGAATTACTTCAGGGTCAGTTGTGATTTGGTCTTTTGTATTTCTGATTGTGTTTATTTGAATGTTTTCTCTCTTTTTCTTTGTCATTCTGGCTAGGGGCCCATCAATCTTGTTAATTCTTTCAAAGAAACAGCTTTTTGTTTTGTTGATGCTTTCTATGATATTTTTTGTCTTCTATGTCCTGTATTTGGGCTCTTATTTTTGTGATTTCTATTCTCCTGCTAAAGTTGGGGTTTTGGTGGTCTTCTCTTTCCAGCTCCTTTAGGTGATTTGTTAGGTTCTTCACTTGCGATCTTTCCATTTTCTTTATGTGTGCCCATAGAGATATAAATTATCCTCTTAAAACTGATTTTGTGGCATCACAGAGGTTTTGGTAGGATGTTTCTTCATTTTCATTTGTTTCCAGGAATCTTTCCATTTCATCTTTGATGTCAGTGTTGACACAGTCATTGTTCAGCATCATACTGTTTAGTGTCCATGTATATGTGGGCTTGGGGGAAATTTTGTTGGTGTTAATATTTATTTTTATTCCACTGTGCTCTGAAAAGGTGCATGGCGAGATTTCAATCTTATGAAATTTGTTTATGTTTGACTTATGACCAATGATGTGGTCGATCATGGAATATGTTCCATGTGGTGATGTGTAGAATGTATATTCTGTGGCAGTTGGGTGGAGTGTTCTGTAGGTATCAATTTAAGTCCAGTTGTTCAAGAGTCTCATTGAGTTTCTGGGTCTCCTTGCTGATTTTTTTGTCTTGATGATCTGTCTAGGGTTGTGAGTGGGTTACTAAAGTCCCCAGCTATGATAGTGTTAGAGTCAATCTCTCTTTATAGGTTTTCCTAGAAACGACTTTCTGAACATTGGTGCTCCTATGTTAGGCGCATATATGTTTAGGATGGATATCTCTTGTTGATGGATTAAATCTTTTATCATTATATAGTGACCTCCTTTATCTTTTTTGATTTTTGATAGCATAAAGGGTATTTTGTCTGAGATTAAGATGGCAATTCCAGCTTTCTTTTGTGTTCCATTTCCCTGAAAATTTGAGTCTTTCTTTGAGTCTGACTGTCCGTTCTGGTGCAATGAGTCTCTTGGAGACAATATATTGTTGCCTCATGATATTTTATCCATTTTGCCATTCTATGTCTTTTCAGTCATGCATTTAGTCCATTCACATTCAGGCTAATTATTGAAATGTGAGGCTGTATCTTTGTCATGATGCTCTTATAGAGTTGTTGAACTTGTTTGTTTTCTTTATTTTGGTTTTTGGGTTGGTTCATGTGTGTTTTCAAGCTTTTTCCTGTACTCTTGTGAAGAACATTGTTGTTCTTTTTTCCTTTTCTTCTGTGTTTAATGCTTTCTTAAGAGTTTCTTGTAGATGTGGTCTGGAGGTAGCATAGATTCTTAGGGATTGGATGTCTGGTAAGGATTTTAATTTTTCCTTACTGATGAAACTTAGCTTGGCTGGGTAGGTTATTCTTGGTTGAAATTATTTATATTAAGAATTTTGAATATTGGACTCCAAGCTCTCCTAGCCTGAAGTGTTTCTGTAGATAAGTCTGCTGCTATTCTGATTGGTCTTCTCTGGTAGCTAGTCTGACCTTTTTCTCATGCTGCTTTTAGGACTTTTGCTTTCATACCTACTTTGTTGAGGTGGATTATTACATGCCTAGGATTTGTTCTTCTCAATTGTTGTCTTGCTGGGGTCATCTGAATCACTTGTGTTTGAATTTTCACAGCACTGATGAGGTGAGGGAAGTTTTCTTAAATAATTTTGTGAATGTTTGTTCCAGGGTGGTCTCTGTCTCTCTTTCTGCCTCAGAAGGTCCAATTACTCTTAGGTTCATTCTCTTGAAATAATCGCTCATCTCTTGAAGGTTTTGTTCTGTCTTTTTAAGCTTCTCTTCTATGTTTTTGACAATTTGGTTTAGTTCTATATTTTGGTCTTCAAGTTCTGAGATTCTGTCTTCTGCTTGGCTAATTCTGCTTTCCACGCTTATCAGTTTGTTATTTATTTCAACCACAGTATTCTTTACTGCTGTTATCTCAGTTATCAATTCCTTCCTATTTTCCTCTTGTCTCTCCTCCATTCTTTTTATTCTCTCTATTAATGTCTTGATATCTGGGTTTGTAGTACATGACAAGTCATTCTGGGGGCTCTCATTGTTTGCATTCTGAAGCCTGTTTGCTCAATATCTGATCTCCCAGGGGTCTGAGACCTATATTCTTCTTTTGATTTTTCTTCATGTGTATAGATTTGCCTACCTACTTTTTCCTTTTTGTTTTTTTCCTCTGTCTTCTTTAAATCTGTTGTTCATGGGTGGTAGGGTTTTTTTGCTTCTGTTTGCTCAATCTCCTATTCTTTCTTATGTGAATCCTCTGGCTTTGTTCAATTCTGAAGCTGAACTGTAGGTTGAGGGTTATACCTTTTGCAGTTTTGAGATTTATTTGTGGGGGGAGCTGTGATTCAAAATTTATCTGTAGATCCCATTATCCACTGACAGGTGTATGGATATGCTTGATCCTGCTTCTCACTGCCTTGCAATCTGTTCATGAAGTGGGGGTATTGGTTTGCTCCCTGAAAGTAAAATGATGTGAGAAAATGGAAAGAAATGGAACAGGAAGGGGGAAAATGGAAGGTGGAGACTGAGGAGAGTAAAAGGGAAAACAGACAAAGGTACCTGCTAATAAATGAAAATAGACCTGAAGACAGATAAGAGTATGAGAAAACAAAAGCAAAATCAAACAAACAAAAAAACAGTGACAACAACAAACAAACTAGGACACACAATCCTACAGACACACAAACTGACCAACCTCCTTAAGATGTACTATTCCCTTACACAAATATGAGGTCTTAGCTTCCAAGTTGGAGGTTGGGCAGAACTAAGTGGGCTAGGCACTGCAGGTCTCTGCCTGATCACACGGCTCCAGATGATCTCAGGTTCTATTGCAGCCGGGTCCAGATGGGGGAGTTGGAGTGAGAGACAGTTGGGTGCTGTAGCTCGGCATGCCACGTGCAACTTAGGCCTCTTTTTCTTTCTTTGTTCTTAGGCTCCAGCTGGAGGTTGCACAGAGCTGGTTGGAGCTCATGGGGCAATGCAGGTCTCTGTCTAGTCTCGAGTTCCAGATGTTCTCTGGTCCCATTATGGTCAGGGGAGAGATGAGGGAGGTGGAGTGCTAGACTGCCAGGCATCGCTGGTCAGTGTAGTGGTCAGGGTGGCTGGGCACCGGGCAGTGGAGCTGACAAGGGAGCCTGGAGCCCCACAGGGAGGGAGTTGTGGGCCTCCCTGGGTGGTGGAGACTTGGGGTGGGACTAGGAGCTGCAGCCAGGGAGGGAAGTTGGAGGTCTGTGGGTGGTGGCACCATGGGGTAGGGCAGGGCGCTTCACTCCGTGAGGGGGCCTGGAGCTCTGAGGAGCGAACACTGAGGACCTCCATGAGCGTGGTGGTTTGGGGCCTGGTGAGTCACTTCAGTCAGGGGTGGAGCCGTAGCACTGAGAGGCAGGCACCTAGGGCCTCTGTGGGTGGCAGTGGGCTTGAGGCAGGGCTGTCAAAAGACTGGAGATGTGGCTAACGTCCTGTGTATCTTCACAACCCAGGGCTCTTTCCTTTGTTTCAGGCATGTGATCAGGTCTGGCTTAGAGACAGTAAGGCGACTAATACAGATAGAAGGATGCAGGTCAATTCAAAGTAGAGAATGCATCATGTCAAAATGAGACATCTTTAACTTTTTCTTTACTATGTTAACAAATCATCAATTTCCTTTGATAGGAGGAAACTGAAAATCATTTGTGCAAAGCAGAAATTCCCAGAAAACATTCTGTCCTCCAAACTTATTCTCTTCTTAGGTGTAAGCAAAAAAATGCTGTTCTTGGCTCCAGCAGTCCTGTCTGATGGCATCTCTTGTCGCTCAATTCTCAGTCCTACTTTGAATTTACTTCCAAAAAATAAATCATCTTGGTGGATGAATGTGTAGGTTCTCATCATTAGGAAAAAAACCCCACCTATATAAGTCAATGTAATTTTTCTTTCTGCTTTAGCTGACAATTAACTTGAAGCTGAATGTATTGCTCAACTATTTTAATCTACTCAATTCTAATTCCTGTAAGACTATTTTTTTCTGTATCTTTCACGTGGATGAGGATCAGTTTTGAATTAAGTAATCTCAATCATCTCAAAATGTTAAATATATAAATACACATATCAATTTAAGAACAAATCTTATATAGTGGGGAAAGCATTGCATTGAACATAAGAAAACTTGAGATTTACTCCTAGCTCTTTCACTACCTAACAATATACTTAGGCATGTAATTTATTATTATTATTATTATTTTGTATTTTTAAAATTTCTATTTCAAAGATGTGGGGTATATTTCAGGGTTAGGTATTTAAACATTGATCATGTAGGTACTCTTGATGAGGTATGCCTCTCCCTCCCTAGCAGTTTCCCTCAACTGCCAATCCCTCCCCCCCGAGAGTTTCCCACTACTATCAATCGCTTCCTAATAGCATTATAATTGTTCAAGTTTCATTTATGAGTGAAAACATATGGAACTCTGTTCTTCGATAAATCACTGAGTATGATTGACTCCAAATCCATCCAGGTTGCTGCAAAGTCCATATATTTGTTCTTCTTTATGGCTTCATAATATTCCATTGTGTATATGTACCACATTTTTTTTATCCAGTCCAGCTTTGATGGGCAACATGGTTGGTTCCATGTTTTTGCTATTGTGAATAGAGCTGCAGCAAACATATGTGTGCAGGTATCTTTTTTGTAGAATGATTTGAGTTCCTCCAGGTATATTCCCAATAGGGGAATCACTGGGTCATATGGAAAGTCAATTTCTACTTCTTTCAGGAATTGTCACACTGTCTTCCAAAGAGGCTGCCCCAACATGCATTTCCACCAGCAGTAGTGTAGAAGCATTTCTTTTTCTCCATATCCTCGCCAGCATCTGTTGTTGTTTGTTTTATTAATGATGGCAATTCTTACAGGGTTTAGGTAGTATCTCAATGTGGTTTTAATGTGCATTTCTCTGATAATGAGTGAGGCTGAGCACTTTTTCATGTTTCTGTTGCCTGCCTGTATATTTTCTTTAGAGAAGTGTCTATTCATGTCTTTTGCCCACTTTTTAAAGGGGCTGTTTGTTTTTCTCATTTCAAAGCATTTGTGTCCCTTGTAGATCCTAGATGTTAGACCTTTGTTGAATAAACAGTTGATAAATATTTTTTCCCATTCTGTGGGCTGTCTTCCTGTTCTCTTGATGGTTTCTTTTGCTTTGCAGAAGCTCATTAATTTGATGAGGTCCCTATTGTCTATTTTATTTCTTAAGGTATTGGACTTTAGGGTTCTGAATAGAAATTGGCTCCCAGTTCAATTTTCATATGGGTATCTCCTGCGTTTTCTAAGATTCTTATTCTTTAGGTTTTACATTCAGGTCTTTAATCCATTTAGAGTTAATTTCTGTGAGAGGTGATAGGTAGGGGTCCTGTTTCAATCTTCTGCATGTGGCTGGCCAGTTTTCCCAGCACCATTTACTGAATAGGTTTTCCTCTCCCAGTAGTTGTTGTTGGAGGCTTTGGCAAAGATGAGTTGGTTGAGGAGTTGAGGTTTTGATTCCAGACTCTCTATCCTGTTCCATTGGCCTATGTGCCTGTTCTTGTACCAATACCAGGCTGTTTTGATTACTGTAACCTTATAGTAAAGTTTGAAGTCTGGAAGTGTGCTACCTCCTGCTTTGTTTCTTTTGTTAAGGATTGTTTTGACTATTCTTGTTGTTTATGTTTCCATATGAATTTATGTATTGTCATTTCCAGGTCTGAGAAGAATGATGTTGGTAGCTTAATGGGTATTGCAATGAATCTGTAGATTGCCTTTGGTAGGATGGACATCTTGACAATGTTGATTCTTCCTATCCATGAGCATGGAATATTTTTCCATTTGTTTGTGTCTTCTTGGATTTCTTTAAGCAGTGTTTTTTAATTTTCATTGTAAAGTCTTTTTCACCTCTCTGGTTAGGAAGATGCTGAGGTATTTTATTTTTTGGTGTCTATTGTGAATGGGCTTATACTTTTTATTTGTATCTCTGCCTGCTTGTTGTTGGTGTAAAGAAATGCAACTCTCCTTTACACATCTATTTTGTACCCTGAGAGCTTTCCAAAGTCCTTTATCAGTGCAAGCAGGTTTTTGACAGATTCTCTTGGATTTTCAAGGTATAGGATCATATTATCAGCAAAGAGGGATAACTAGACTTTCTCTTTTCCTATTTCGATACCCCTGATTTCCTTCTCTTGTCTAATTGCCTGAGCTAGGACTTCCAACACAATATTGAACAAGAGGAGTGAGAGTGGGTAGACTTGTCTTGTTCTAGTTTTCAGGGGAAATGATTTTAGTTTTTGTCCATTTAGCAATATATTAGCTGTGGGTTTGCTGTAGAAGGCACTTGCTATTTTGAGGTATGTTCCTTCTATACTTAGGGAATTGAGGGTTTTATCAGGAAGGGATGCACGATTTTACCAAAAGTTTTTTCTGCATCTAATGAGATAATCATGTGGTTCTTGTTTTTACTTCTGTTGATGTATTTAATGACATTTATGGTCTCATGAATGTTGAACCAGCCCTGCATCCTAGGGATGAAGCCTGCTTGGTAAAGGTGGATGATTTTTGCGATATGTTTCTGGATGTGATTTGCTAGAATCTAGCTGAGAATTTTGCATCTATGTTAATAAGGAATATTGGCCTACAGTTCTCTTTCTTTATTGGATCTTTACCAGATTTCTGTGCCAGTGTAAGGTTAGCTATGTAAAATGATTTGGGGAGAATTCCATCTTTCTCAATTGCCTGGAATACTTTCAATAGGATTGGTATCAGCTACTCCTTGTACGTTTTGCAGAATTCTGATGGAAAGCCATCTGGTTCAAGGCTTTTTTTTTTTTTGTAGGTAATTTTCATATGACAGAGTAAATTTCTTGGGTTGTTATTGGTCTATTTAGTGTCTCAATTTCTTCTTATTTTGGCCTGGAGAGGTTGTATGATGTCAAAAAATCCCCCATTTCATCTAGGTTATCAAATTTATTTCCATATAGGTGTACATAGTAACCTCTGATAATCTTTTGTATTTCTTTGGCGTCAGTTGTGATTTGATCTTTTGTATTTCTGATTGTGTTTATTTGGACTTTTTCTTTGTCATTCTGGCTAGGGGCCCATCAATCTTGTTAATTCTTTTAAAGAACCAGCTTTTTGTTTTGTTCATGTTTTCTATGCTATTTTTTTATCCTCTATGTCCCATATTCCGGTTCATATTTTTGTGATTTTGACTCTTCTGTTAAAGTTGGAGTTTTGTTGGTCTTCTCTTTCTTGCTCCCTTAGGTGATTTCTTAGGCTCTCTACTTGTGGTCTTTCAATTTTCTTGATGTGTGCTCACAGAGATATAAGTTCCCCTTTTAAAACTGATTTCATGGCATCCCAGAAGTTTTGGTAAGATGTTTCTTCATTTTCATTTGTTTCCAGGAATCTTTCAATTTCTTGTTTGATTTCAGTGTTGACTCAGTCATTGTTCAGCATCATGCTGTTTGGTGCTCCTATCTTTGTGGGCTTTGGGGAAATTTTGTTGGTTTTGATATTTATTTTTATTCCAGCATGGTCTGAGAATATGCATGGCAATATTGCAACCTTATGGAATTTGTTTATGATTGAATTATGGCCAAGGATGTGATTAATCTTGGAGTGCATTCCATGTGGTGATGAGTAGAATGTAAATTCTGTGATTGTTGGGTGGAATAATCTATAGGTATCCACTAAGTACATTTGATCAAGTGACAAGTTCAGGTTCTGGATCTCCTTGTTGATTTTTTGCCTCGATGACCTATCTAGGGCTGTCAGTGAGGTATTTAAGACCCCTGCTATAATGTTAGAGTCAATATCTTTTTTAAGTTTATTTAATAGTTGTTTTATAAATGCTGGTGCTCCTATGTTGGGTGCATATATGTTTAGGGTGGATATTTCTTGTTGATGGATTGAAACTTTTATCACTATGTAGTGTCCTTTCGCATCTTTTAAAATTTTTGATAGCTTAAAAGTTATTTTGTCTGATATTAAGATTGCAACTCCTGCCTTCTTTTGTGATCCATTTGCCTGGAAACTCATTTTCCATCCTTTAACTTTGAGTCCTTGTGCGTCCCTTGAAGTGAGATGAGTCTCTTGGATGCAGCAAATAATAAGGTCATGGTTTCTTATCCAGTCCACCATTCTGTGTCTTTTCAGTGGTGCATTGAGTCCATTCATATTTAGGTTAATTATTGAAATGTGGGGATTTGTCCCTGCTATGAGGTTCTTATAGACTTGTTGTTCCTATTTATTTGTTGTCTTTCCTTTGGTTTTGGGGATGATTCATGTGTGTTTTCCATCTTTTCCCTGTACTCTTGTGAAGAACATTGTCATTCTTTTCTCTTTTCTTCTGTGTTTAATACTCATGTGTTTCTTGTAGATGTGGTCTGGAGGCAGCATAAGATTTTAGGGATTGGATGTCTGGGAAAGATTCTAATTCTCTCTCACTGATGAAGCTTAACTTGGCTGGGTAGGTTATTGGTTGAAATTGTTTATCTTTGAGAACTTTGAAGATTGGGCTCCAAACTCTCCTAGCCTGAAGTGCTTCTGTAGATAAATCTACTGCCATTCTAATTGGTCTTCCCTGGTGGGTAGTCTGACCTTTTTCTCTTGCCACCTTTAGTATTTTTTTCTTTTATACCTACATTTTTTGGGGTGAATTATTATGTGTCTGGGAGTTGGTCTTCTCATTTGTTGTCTTGCAGGGGTTCTCTGAATCTCTTGTGTTTGAATTTTTGCATCACTGAGGGGTGACGAAAGTTTTCTTAAATAATTTTGTGGAACGTTTGCTCCAGGGTGGTCTCTGCCTCCCTTTCTGCCTCAGGAAGTCCAATTACTCTTAGGTTTGGCTTCTTGAAGTAATCATTCTTCTCTTGAATGTTTTGTTATGTCTTTTTATGGTTCTTTTCTATGTTTTTGACAGCTTGGGTTAATTCTGTATTTTGGTCTTCAAGCTCTGAGATTCTTTCTTTAGCTTGACTAATTTTACTTTCCATGCTTATTAGTTTATTATTTATTTCAATCACAGTATTCTTTACTGCTGTTATCTCAGTTATCAGCTCCTTCCTATTTTCCTCTTGT
>NW_007259168.1:219644-220381 GCF_000164805.1 Carlito syrichta | reverse complement strand
AATACTGATAGCTAAACAGAGACAGGCCAAAAAAATCAAGAAACAGTATAAGTCAGAAGGTAAACACCAAACGTAATCTAGACCAACAGTTTCAATGATAAAATCATAGGTCAAAATAAGCGATCAGACTAGAGTCACTTCTGTGATCTCCGATTCCAGCCTCTCCCTTTTGTTTTTCGTTCCAGCATAGGGGTGGGGCTTTGTCTCCTGTTTCACACTGTTGCCTTAGGAGCTGAGGTAAAGTCTGTTGCTAGGTGGGCGGGACAATGGAAGTCTCTGCCTGGAGAATGGCAAGGCAGTTTAAGCAGGTCTGTTTTTCTCCGCTTGTCTGGGTCCTCTGGCTTGGGGTCTCACGCTGTGTGCCTCAGCCAGGGTGGATCCAGAGTTCCAGAGCTCCAAAGTTCCAAAAGGCAGGCTGTAAATGACGAGAGTGGCACTGGGTCCCTACAGAGTATTCAGCCAGTAATGGAACCGGTGTCTCTGAGGGGCGGGTGCTCAGAGCCTCCCTGTGCGACCTGCTGTGCCGGGTGCTGGCCAGGGAGAGAGCTGGAGGGAGCAGGGACCCAAAACTTCCCCGCACGCTGCAATACCTGGCCTTAGGAAATGAGGTAAAGTTTGTTGCTAGGTGGGCAGGGCAATGGAAGTCTCTGCCTGGAGAATGGCAAGGCAGTTTAAGCAGATCTGTTTTTCTCCGCTTTGTCTGGGTCCTCTGGCTTGGGGTCTCATGCTGTGTGCCT
>NW_007259168.1:209721-219594 GCF_000164805.1 Carlito syrichta | reverse complement strand
TCTCCTCAATTCTTTTTATTCTCTCTATTAATGTCTTGATGTCTGGGTTTGTCATATGTGACCAGTCATTCTGGGGGCTCTTCATTGTTTGCATTCCAAGGTCTATTTTCCCAATGTCTGACTTCCCTGGAGTCTGTGTGAGACCTATATTCTTCTTTTGGTTTTTCTTCATTTGTGTAGGTTTCCCTCCCCACTTTTTCCTCCCCTCCACCCCATCTTATTTAATTCTGTTGTTCAGGGGCAGAGGGGTTGCTTTTACTTTTGTTTGTTCAATCTCCTTTTCTTCCTTATGTATATCCTCTGACTTTGTTCAATTCTGGAACTGGACTATAGGTTGAGGGCAATCCTTTTTGCAGTTTGGGGATTTAATTGAGGGGGAGCTGTGATTCAAAATCTATCTGCAAATCCCAGTGTCTTCCTACAGGTGTGTGGATAATCTGGAATGCACTTCCCACTATTTTGCAATCTGTTCATGCAATGAAGTTATAGGTTTACTCCCTGAGCAAAATGAGGTAAGAAAAGGGAAAAGAAGCCGGGCTCGGTGGCTCAGCCTATAATCCCTTGCCTTTGGGAGGCTGAGGTGAGTGGATTGCCTGAGCCCACAGGTTCAAGACTCGCCTGGGCAGGCAAGACCTTATCTCTACAATAAATCAAAAATTAGCCGGGTGTGGTAGCACACGCCTGTAGTTCCAGTTACTCGGAAGGCTGAGGTGGAAGGATCACCGGAGCCCAGCAGGTTGAGGCTGCAGTGGCCGTCTGGGTGACAGAGTGAGACTCCAACTCAAAAAAAAAAAAAAAGAAAAGGGAAAAGAATGGAACAGGGAATGGGATAGAGAGAAGAGGAAGAGGGAAAACAGACAAACATACTAACAAATGAAAAGAGACACAAAGACAAATACAAGTAAAAATAAAAACAACAACAACAACAGACAAACCAACAATCATACAATCATACAGACATACAAGCTAGCCAACCTCCTTATTGGTATACTATGCACCTATACAAACTTGAGGTCTAAAGGGAAAAATAAAATAGAATAGAACAAAGTCAGTAAACTCACAGAACCAAAGCATGTATGAAAACATTATTGATAACAGTAAGAAGAGAGAGCAAAGGGAACAAAAGACAGACAAAGAATAAAAAAAAATTAAAACAGGGGAACCAAGCACACTCGGAGACTTTTCCTTTAAGTCCATGGTCCTCTCAGCTCAGATTTCTAGCTCTCATTGTAGGCTGGTAGTATTGTTCACAGTTAGGGTCAGTTTCCCCTGGCCTGCTGTGGAGGGTGGATCATACCTTGGCTGCCTGCCAAATCTGTCACTCAGATCTGGCCTGTGTCTATCTAGGATGGGGGAGGGGCTCTGTTCCTCCCGTTTTGATGTTGTTACCTTGGATCCCAAGCTGGGAGATGGGCTGAGCCGGGTGGAGCTGGTCTCATAGCTCCAGCTGATCTCTTTTTCCACTGCAGCCCAAGACTGCCGGGCAATGCAGGTCAGTGTAGCACTGGGCTACTCGGGCCAGGTTGGGCAGAAGTCAGAGGCCACCCAGGATGTGAGGGAGCAGGCAACAGTAGCGGCAGTGGCAGCCGCTGCTTCAGCAGCATGTGGGAGGAGCTCCACAAGCCTGGCTCTGGGTGAGGGGTGGGGCATGGCAGTGGCAATGGCAGCAGCAGTTTCAGTCGTGCAGTGCTTGGTGGGGGGGCTTCATGGTCTGGGAGCTGTGGGTCCCCTCAGGCAAGGGCAGGGCAATGGCAGTAGCTGAGGCAACAGCCGAGCAGTGTGTGAAGAGCAGGCTGCAGGCTGGCAATGATGAGAGTTACAGCCCCTGATCCTGGTGTTCTCTTCGTGGAGGGTCTCACAGACCACACTGCCCCATTGCCATCTTGCCAGAAGTCAGGCATGTAATTTAATATGAATAGGCCTCAGTAAAATTGCAATCATATGTCCTTAACAACAGAGATACATTCTGAAAAACACATCAGATGATTTACTAATTGTATGGACACCACAGAGTGACTTATGCAAACCTAGATAGGCTAGCCTAGTATACACCTAGACTATATGGTATACCCTATTGCTCCTAAATTAAAAACCTTTACAGCACGTTACTGTATCAATTACTGTAGGTAATTGTAACACAATTGTATATGTATAGCTAAACATATACAAACATAGAACAAGTCAGTAAAAACATGATTTTATAATCTAATGGAACCATCAACATATAGGCAGTCCATTGTTGACTGAAACACTGTTATATGGTACATGATTGTGAATGAATTTTTAGACCATTTTAAGTTATAATATGCAATTATTCTTATCTTTAAGTAGACACCTTAGAATAGACACTGTGATCTATATAAATTTTCTTACTGTAGCAAATTTTTAAGACAGAAATTAATGTACTTCTTAAGAAAATGTCTATAATAGTTCTCTCTTAATGCTTCTAAATAACTGAAACTAGATTAAAAAATTTAAGTCTTCTCAGCTATTATGACTTTATCTTTTAGCAAAGGAAACCATTTTTAAAATCTTGAAAAATGTGAACTCTCATTTTGTCCACCAAAAACCTGTATTTTTACAAAAACACTGTCTAGAGGAAGAAATATTGTATTTAGGAGCAAACAGAATACAGTGTGTAAGTTCTTGTAGAACAGAAAAGGATACATAAGATTGAGATATTATTTTTATAATTTCCTTAGCTAAAGTACCAATTATTTTTATATACTCAAATTGTTAAATATTTTTAAAAACTAGATTATTTTTCTATTATACTGTTTTAAATTATTTTATAAAGAAAAAGGGTAATTATGTTTTATAAAAAAAGGTAGTAAAATGAATCTTCTTTCACATTCACTAATGTGTGTTTCTAATGGCAGTGACAAGTTAGTGACAACATAGCCATGATTTATCTGCATAGTTGTGTAAGTATCTTAGATGCAGAGTATCCCATCTTATTAATATGTTTGTTTGACTTGATGTTGGATTCTTTAATCATTTTCCTTTGATATTATTATTATATATTAGCAGACAAAAATGAAATCAACTTATTGTGATAAAAATGCATTTATTTATTGAATTCCTGTGTCAGTTTCCCTAACTTACTAAAGAAAGCAAGCATTTCTGGATATTATACTTTAAAGATTTGTATTTGTTATTAGCCTACAAGTGTCTTCCGTTATCTAATATAATGCTAAGTAACCACACAACCTTTCTTCTTTTTAAACTGAGACCAAGATATTGTAGTCCTTTAAATAGTCCATTCATCTGATAATGCAACACTCATGACCATTTCTAGTGTACAGTTTTCTGGCTAGAGAAGCACACTGTATCCATCCATCCATCCATGCCTATAACACATTTTTGCTTACTATAGCCTATTTATTCATTAGGTGGCTACTTGTAGGAATTGGAATTTGTCACAAACCAAAAAACCTTCATAAGTGCTTAAGAACAATGCCTTCTCTAACATACCACCCTTAACTACAGAATTTTATTCTTTTTCAATCATTATACGCATTTCATTTTCTCAAAATGACCTCTAATACTTTTAAAACAGACTTGGCAGACTAACTGGAATTACAAAAACAGAAAACAAGAGACAGTTCACCATGTGTGACAGATGCTGATTTCAAATATGACCTTCTCAAAGTAAAAGAAATATACACGGATAAGAAGTATTTTAAAAACATCATCCTTTTTCTCAGATATGTATTATGCTAACAATATTTCAAGACACATGAAATGTTCTGAATATAAATGAAATACTGGCAATGTTAAAATATGTAAATTAAGAATAAGAAAACCCAGGGTTAATTCATAATCTACCCCAAAATAATGTTTTCAAAGGTTCCATATGCTATCTTATATGCTAAATGTCTTCTTTCACATGTGCTAACATTCTGTATTCATTACAGGATATCAAATGCAGGAAGTGAATTTCACCATATTCTTCATCACTTGACATTAGGAAGTTAGGAACAGTATACTAGATCTTAGGAAGTTAGGAGTAACATATTGGAGAGTGCAGGCTTAGAGAGGTGGAGCTCAGTTCTACCCTTGACTCTGGCATGAACTAGCTTTATAGTGTTAACACATCACCTCATTTTTCTGTATAATTAAAATTCACTCAATGCTATGTTTTTGCAAAATATAATCTTTGCTTGAAAAAAAGTAATGACAAAATAGATATTTCTTCCAGGGAAAGAGAAGCTCTAATGAAAACTTCTTGGGAAGCACACTTTTCTGAAAGGCCAAAGGCCTTCAACACCAAGGGAAGACAGCCCTAAAAAGATTTTTAGCAGAATTCTCAGCACAGATGGTAAACAACACAAACCTAACCTAACACAGGCTCTGCACAAGAACTTCAGATCTGAGTGGTTCCTTCAAATTGATATAACCAGACCAAACTGAGTGACTGAACAGTCTGTATTTTTTATAAAATCAGGGAACTTCAGAATCCTGAGGGTATAAGGAAATTATCAAAATTTTGACCAAAATAATATTAGTACAGGAACTGGTATATTACAAGATGAAATATATTTTAAAAGGCAATAAATATTACTGTAGGTAAAGATATCCTCTGCATAATAAAATGATCAATCTGCCAGAAAGAGAGAACAATTATGAATACGTATATACTCAATAACACAGCCTAAAAATATGTATAGAAAAAATTGACCAGAGTTCAAGGAGAAATAAACAAATCTATAATAATAGTGAATGATAGAATTTAACACAATTAACTTAGTAATTGGTAAAATAAGCAGGAAAAAAAGTCAATACAATTATAGAAAATTTAGAAAACACAATTACCAAACTTGAGTCAATGTAATTGGTACCTAAATAGAGAGTGTTTTAAAAATAAAAAAGAAAATAACTATAGGGACAGGGGCTTAAGATGGCAACTGACAGGTTGGACTGTAAGCGTCTCCATGGAGGTAAGTGTTCATAAAGACTCTGTGTGTGAGTGGGCAGGTGCTGGTGGGAGTGTGAAAGTCCACCTGAGGAGATACTTGGGTGCATGCACCCACGTCTCCCCTCTGAGGGTGACTGCAATTGCCCACCACCCTGAGATTGGATTGTGACTGGCAAGATCACACACACTGAGATTGGTTTGTGGCTGGCAAGATCACACTCAGGATCATCTGCTGCTTGTGGAAACATACCTGAGAAAAGCCTGCTGAATCTAGCTGATTCCCATCGCCTGGCACCTGGCCCATATCATCACCTGTCATAATGGATCAACTGGAGCCCTGGTTCTGATCAGTAGAGAGAAAGGATCAGGGAATGCCAGAGAGGAGTCCATGCCTGGTGAGGAGCCATCCACCGCAGTCATTTTCTTTGACCCAGCACTAGGCAGAGGTTTGCATTGCCCTGCCCAGCTCCGCCCAGCCTCCAACTTGTTGCCTAAGGTAATCTCATCAAACCGGGAGAGACAGAAGCTCCTCCCCTGGGCTGAATCAGATACAGACATCTCAGATCTATATGGTAGACCTGATAGGCAGCAAGCGGAGTGAACCCAGACCTGACTCACCTTCCTCCCAAAGTAGGCCTGCAGCAACTGACCCAAGCTGTGAGTAACTCATCTGCCTGCGATGAGAGCAGAGAGGACAGGCTAGAGATCAGAGCTGAAGGGACTATGGACATACAGGAAGAACCTCAGAGACAGTCTGATTTCTTGTTTTTATTTTTTATTTTTTGACTGTTTTGCTCACTTTTGTTTACTTTTTGTTTTAGTTTTTTTCCTCTCTCTGTCTTTCATTTTGGTTTTGATAACATTTTCATACTTGCTTTGCATTTGTTATTTTACTGATTTTTTTCTTCTTCTTTCTATTCTTTGGACTCCCTGTTGGTGTAGGGGAAGTGTACATCAATAGATAGGATTTTGTTGGACTGTGTGTTTCTGTGATTACCTGTATGCTCTAGGTTTTTTTTTTTTTTCTTTCTCTTTTCTGTCTTTGTGTCTCTTTTCATTTGTTAGCTGGTATGTCTGTCTGTTTTCCCTCTTACTCTTCTCTCACTCCACCTTCCTCTTGACCCCTCTTCTTTCTTCCATTATTTTCCTTTTTCCTTTTGTTCCAGGGAGCAAACCTATACCCCACTGCATGGACAGATTGCAAGACACTGGGAAGTGGGTCCCAGAGTGCCCATAAACCTGTTGGTGGATACTGGGATTTACAGATAGATTCTGAATCACAGCTTCCCCCTCAACTAAATCTCAAAACTGCAAAAAGTACAGCCTCCAACCCACAGTCCAGCTTCAGAAGTGAACAAAGTCAGAGGATCGACATAAGGAAGAATAGGAGATTGAGCAAAGAGAAGTAAAAGTAACCACACCATCCCTGAAAAACAGAATTAAAGAAGAGGGAGAAAAAAGTGGAGGGTAGGGAATCTACACAAATGAAGAAAACCAAAAGAAGAATATGGGTCTCTCACAGACCCCTGGAAGATCAGACACTGAGAAAACAAATTTCAGAAAACAAACAAGGAAGAGCCCCCCAAATGACTGGTCTCAAACTACAAACCCAGATATCAACACATTAATAGAGATTATACAGAATTGAGGAAAGACAAGAAGAAAATAGGAAGGAGTTGATAACTGAGATAATAGCAGTAAGAATACTGTGAATGAAATAAATAACAAACTGGAAAACAGAATTAGCCAAGCTGAAGAAAGAATCTCAGAGCTTGAGGACCAAAATATAGAATTAACCCAGTCAAAAACACAGAAAGAAGCTTAAAAAGACAGAACAAAACCTTCAAGAGATGAGTGATTACTTCAGAAGAATGAACCTAAGAGTAATTGGACTTCCTGAGGCAGAAAGAGAGACAGAGACCACCCTGGAACAAACATCCCATGAAATTATTCAAGAAAACATCCCTCATCTCATCAGTGATGCGACCACTCAAACACAAGAGATTCAGAGAATCCCTGCAAAACAACAAATGAGAAGACCAACTCCAGACACATAAGAATTAGCCTAAACAAAGTAGATATAAAAGAAAAAATCCTAAAAGTAGCAAGAGATAAAGGTCAGACTACCTATCCAGGAAGAACAATTAGAATAGCAGCAGATTAATCTACACTTCAGGCTAGGAGAGCTTGGAGCCCAATCTTCAAGGAACTGAAAGACAATCAATTTCAACCAAGAATAACCTACCCAGCTAAACTAAGTTTCATCAGAGAGGAAGAATAAAAATCGTTCCCAGACATTCAATCTCTAAGAACTTACACTGCTTCTATACCAGCTCTACAAGAAACACTTAAGAAAGTATTAAACACAGAAGAAAGTGAAAAAAGAACAATAATGTTCTTCATAAGAGTGCAGGAAAAAGATTGAAAACAAACATGAATCAACCCAAAAATCAAAAGAAGCACAGCAAACAAACAGGAACAACAACACCTCTATAAGAACATCATGACAGGGATAAACACTCACATTTCAATAACTAGCCTGACTGTAAATGGACTAAATGTACCACTGAAAAGATAGAATGGGAAAATGGATAAACTATCATGAGGCAACAATTTATTGTCTCCAAGAGACATATCTCACCAGAAAGGACCCTCACAGACTCAAAGTAAGAGGATGGGAAGCAAGATTTCAGGAGAATGGAACACAAAAGAAAGCAGTAGTTGCATCTTAATCTCAGACAAAATATCCTTTAAACTATCGAAAACTTAAAAAGATTAAGAAAGTCACTATATAATGATAAAAGGTTCAATCCATCAACAAGATTTATCCATCCTAAACATATATGCACCCAACACAGGAGCACTAACATTCATAAAGCAGCTTCTAGACAAACGTTAAAAAGATATTGACTCTAATACTATCATAGCTTGGGACTTTAATACCCCATTCACAATCCTAGACAGATCATCAAGACAAAAAGTCAGCAAGGATATCCAGAACCTCAATGAGACTCTTGAACTAATGGACTTAATTGATACCTGCAGAACACAGAACATACTTTCTACTCATCCAACGGACACAGAACATACATTCTACTCATCACCACATGGAACATACTCCAAGTTCGACCACCTCATTGGCCATAAGTCAAACATAAACAAATTTCATAACATTGAAATTTTACCATGCACCTTCTCAGATCACAGCGAAATAAAAATAAATACCAACACCAACAAAGTTCCCCCAAAACCTACAAAAACATGGACACTAAACAGTATGATGCTAAGGAACTCCTGGGTCAACAATGAAATAAAAAAAGAGATTAAAAGGTACTTGGAAACAAATGAAAATGAAGAAACATCTTACCAAAACCTCTGGGATGCCATGAAAGCAGTAGTAAGAGGGGAATTCATATATTTACAAACACACATGAAGAAAATGGAAAGATCACAAGTTAACAGCCTAACAAGTCACCTATAGAAGCTGGAAAAGCAGGGCCATCAAAACCCTAACTTCAACAGATGAATCCAGATCGCCAAAATTAAAGCCCAAATCCAGAACATAGAAGACGAAAAGATAATACAAAAAAATCAACAAAACAAAAAGCTAGTTCTTTGAAAGGATAAACAAGATGTGATGGTCCCCTAGCTAGAGTAACCAAGAAAAAGAGAGAAAAACCCTGAATAAACTCAATCAGAGACACAAAAGATGAAGTCACAACTGACCCTGAATAAATACAAAAGATTATCAGAGACTACTATATACACTTGTATGAAAACAAACTTGAAAACCTAAAAGAAATGGAGGACTTTCTGACATCACACAGCCTCCTAGGTTGAAATAAGAAGAAATCAAGACCCTAAATAGACCAATAATAATCCAATAAAAATTGACTATGTCATAAAAAAACTACCAACAAAAAAAAAGCCCTGGACCAGATGGCTTTCCAGCAGAATTCTACAAAACGTACTAGGAAGAACTGATACTAATTCTATAGAAAGTATTCCAGGCGATTGAGAAAGATGGAACTCTCCCCAAATCATTTTATGAAGTTAACATCACACTGATACCCAAGCGAGAGAAAGATCCAACATAGAAACAGAACTACAGGCCAATATCCTTGATGAACATAGATGCTAAAATTCTCAACAAGATCCTAGTAACTGGATTCAAAACACATCTCAAAAATCATCTGCCACAACCAAGTAGGCTTCATCCCCAGGATGCAAGTCTGGTTCGACATTTGTAAGACCATAAATGTAATTAAATACATCAACAGATGTAAAAACAAAAACCACATGATTATATCATTAGATGCAGAAAAAGTCTTTGATAAAATCCGCATCCTTTCTTGATAAAAACCCTCAAACATCTAGGCATAGATGGAATGTACTCAAAATAGTAAGAGTCATCCATGAGAAATGCACAGCCAGCATACTGCTAAACAGACAGAAATTGGAACCATTTCCCCTGAAAACTGGGGCAAGGATGTCCACTCTCACCCCTCCTGTTCAACATAGTTTTGGAAGTCCTACCTAAAGCAATCAGAGAAGAGAAGGCGATCAGGGGTATCCAAATAGGAAAAGAGGAAGTCAAGCAATCTCTCTTTGCAGACAACATGAATTTATACCTTGAAAACCAAAGAGAATCTGTCAAAAGCCTCCTTGCACTAATAAAGGAGTTTGCAGAGTCTCAGGGTATAAAATAAATCTGCAAAAGACAATCGTATTTCTATACACCAATAATAAACAAACAGAAACCCAAATAAAAAGCACAATCCCACTCACAACAACCACAAGAAAAATGAAATACCTTGGCATCTTCCTAACCAGAGATGTGAAAGACTTTTACAATGAAAACTACAAAACACTGCTCAAAAAAATCAAATTTGACACACACAAGTGGAAGTTGGAACTGCAACCAATTCCTGAGCAAAACCTAAAATACCCAGGTC
>NW_007259168.1:208896-209701 GCF_000164805.1 Carlito syrichta | reverse complement strand
TGCATGATGAATGTTTGTATAACCAACCCTGAATTGTACCCCACAATTGGAAAATAAAAAATTTTTACAAAATAAAAAAGGAAAATAACTATAATAATTATATATTTACCACACACAAAATCAATTAGGTATTGATATCCATATTATTTAAATAACTTCCATAAACACATTTTAAAAAGAAAGATATTACAATTCAAAAATAGTGAAAAACTACCTGACAAAAGTGGTGGTTGCAATGGCATCTTCATAAAAGCAATTCTGATGTCACTTTGGGCATTGTTCCTATTTGCATGGCCTTCTCCATGCCAAGATCTCTGGCCTTATTGACGATTGTGAATCTGATTTTTCTAACAAATTATTTTTCTGCTTAAATTAGTCATGGTAGATACCCATTTGTGGGTTTTTTTGTTTGTTTGTTTGTCTATACCCAAACTTTGAGTGACACAGATGCCAACACATGACTTGTAAGGCAAAGTTTAGTCACCACTGACTCTATGCATTTATAGTGGCTCTATACACTTAGCCCTGTCACCACTAGCTGGTATACCCACCCTGCAATTACCTTTCTAAGTGTCTGCAGGTACTAGTTCCATTGTTCCAGTCTTTCATCTGATTCAACTCTCACTTTGCCCTCTTCCTGTCATTAGGGCTCTAGTTTCTCTAGGATTTCAACAAATTCAGAGTATAGTACCTTCATAAGTCACCTTGTGGTGGCATTAACTTTTGTCAACACAAATTTTCTGTTTTCTAAATCTCACAGACCAGTCTTCATGGTTGCAAGAGAAGCATCAAAGTGAGGAGAAAG
>NW_007259168.1:148959-208876 GCF_000164805.1 Carlito syrichta | reverse complement strand
ACATCTAGGCATAGATGGAATGTACTCAAAATAGTAAGAGTCACCCATGAGAAATGCACAGCCAGCATACTGCTAAACAGACAGAAATTGGAACCATTTCCCCTGAAAACTGGGGCAAGGATGTCCACTCTCACCCCTCCTGTTCAACATAGTTTTGGAAGTCCTACCTAAAGCAATCAGAGAAGAGAAGGCGATCAGGGGTATCCAAATAGGAAAAGAGGAAGTCAAGCAATCTCTCTTTGCAGACAACATGAATTTATACCTTGAAAACCAAAGAGAATCTGTCAAAAGCCTCCTTGCACTAATAAAGGAGTTTGCAGAGTCTCAGGGTATAAAATAAATCTGCAAAAGACAATCGTATTTCTATACACCAATAATAAACAAACAGAAACCCAAATAAAAAGCACAATCCCATTCACAACAACCACAAGAAAAATGAAATACCTTGGCATCTTCCTAACCAGAGATGTGAAAGACTTTTACAATGAAAACTACAAAACACTGCTCAAAAAAATCAAATTTGACACACACAAGTGGAAGTTGGAACTGCAACCAATTCCTGAGCAAAACCTAAAATACCCAGGTCATAAGAGATAAGATAGACAAATGGGACCTCATCAAACTGACAAGCTTCTGCAAAGCCCAAGAAACCATCAAGAGAGCAGGGAGACGGTCCACAGACTGGGAAAAATATATTTGCCAACTCCATGTCTGACAAAAGCCTAACATCTAGGATCTTCAAAGCACTCAAACATGTTGAAAAGAAAAAGTAAACAGTTCCATTACAAAGTGGCAAAAGATAGGAATAGATAGTTCTCAAGACATAAGAGCAGCCAACAGTTACATGAAAAAATGTTCAGCCTCAGTAGTCATCAAGGAGATGCAAATTAAAACTACACTGAGATACCACCTAACTCCAGTCAGGATGGCCATCATCAATAACTCAAAAAATAACAGATGCTGGAGAGAATGTGGCAAAAAGGGACTACTTCTACACTATTGGTGGGAGTGTAAACTAGTAAAGCCTCTGTGGAAATCAGTGTGGCAATTCCTAAAAGTTCTAAAAATTGATCTTCCATATGACCCTGCAATCCCCCTACTGGGAATATACCTGGAAGAACTCAAATAACTCTTTAAAAATGTACCTGCACACATATGTTTATCGTAGCCCTGTTCATAATAGCAAGAACATGAAACTGTGCTGCCTGTCAAAAGAGGACTGGATTTTAAAAATCTGGTACATTTACATGATGGAATATTAAGTAGTCATAAAGAAGAACAAAATCATGAACTTCACAGCAACCTAGATGGAATTGGAGTCTATAATATATGCAGTGTATGTCTGTACTTCATACCCTTCAGTCAATAAAATATTTTCTACCTCTCACTTAATGACATTTTTTTCTACCTCCAAAGTTATTGAGACCCTTGGGTCTGCGAACACACAAGGGGCTATCCCAGCCTCCTTCCATTCCTCTTTCATCAAGTATATAAACCCTGTTGTCCATTCCTGCAGACACATTCCCTAATTGCTCTCAGATATCACTATCTATATATTAACTACTACATATGTGACATATCCATTCTAGGAGCTCTAAAGTTAAGTGAATTGTAGTTTCTGTGTAATTTCTAGTCTGTTTGAAGGACTCAGCCCTGCTGAAAAAAAAAGCCATTATAATCCCTTTAGTTCTGAATTAAGTGAATGATCTGAAGTCTTTTTTGTTTGTTTCAAGCCCAAGAGGTTTTCCAGGTATACATGCTGGTGAGTAGAAGAGGTAAACCAACATAATAAGGTTATGGTGATTTTGACTGTGTCTGTGAAAGACAACAAAGTGACTCAAGCTAGTCATTACATACATGCTCAGATTCTTTAGTTCAGGACTGCACTCTTTGTTTGTGGCGTAAATTTATCCCAAATACCAACCTGGACTTCTGCTCAGGTGGGTTTAAAAAACAATTTGTGATGCCATCTCTATTTAAGTTTTGTATGTAGTTTTCCTCATTGTAGTATCATTACCACAAGGAAGCTTCCTGTTGCTAGAGCAACAGTCCTGTGGCTTCTTCCCAGGACAGTTACTGCTGAAAGCTTCATTTTCCTAAACTTTTCTCATCTTTTTTGATTAATGATATGTTTTAATCAAAAGAAAAAATATATTTTACCCTTGCTACCTTATTTCTATATTGTTGCTGTTTTGTGGTTGTGGTGGTGGCTATTGTTGCTGTTAGTTTTCTAGTTTTGTTGTTACTATTATAATTTTATCCCCCTCTCTATTTTTAGTCAAGGTAGGACTGAACTATATTGTTCTTCTAAATTTATTCATGCTCTTTAATTTTTTTTTATTTTCACTAGCCAATCTTCATCCCCTCTAGAAAATAAATCCCCTTCTAAATTTTACTTCTATTAAATTCGACTCAATCTTTGAAAGTATCTATTTACTCTTTGTCATCTCCACAAAATAAAAAGTATATTGTGGTTTTTCTCTGCATGTTCCTCTTGCTTCTTCTTCTTCCTTTTTTAACCATACAACTTTGCTACATTAGTTTAATGCTAATATTTTTGAAAGATACTTCATTGTCACAATTGCTTTACAATAAATACACAAAACTACATAAACTATCAACTCCCTAATTCATTCTTTCAAAGTATAGTATACTCTTAACAAGTTCCAGGCATTTCACTGGGAAGCCCCATAGCTTTGGCCTGCTCCTGTTTCTTATTTCCAGTTGTGCCTCATTTCTTCCAGTGTTTCCCAACGTAGTTTTCACTGCTGTGTCAGAATACATTCAACCTTTCTTACTATTTGACTGCTGAAACATAGTTCCTACTTTGGAGTGCTCCCTGGGTAGGAACAAAAATATTCCACATGTTAACATTTTAGATTCTCTGATAAGGATTTTCCTCTGTTTTTATATACATGTTGGAATCTTCTGAGTCCCAGTAAATGGCAGCCTTCTTTGCTATCTAGCATCCTAACAAATTGTGAAATAACTAAGGTACAGAATTGACAATGAGAGGATAAAATATTGTATTTCAAAAAATCTAATACTTCATGATTTTAAGATATTTTGCAACTTCAGAAATGATAACTGTGAAAAGTACATTATAGTTAGTGCTACTGATAAAGGATAGGCTGTAGGTCATATTTTCTAACTTTGGAAGAAGATAATCAGAATCATGGCATCAACTTTCAGCTTTCTTTCTTTCTTTCTTTCTTTTTTTTTTTGAGTTGGAGTCTCACTCTGTCGCCCAGACTGGAGTGCAGTGGCCACTTCCAGCCACTGCAGCCTCGACCCGCTGGGCTCCGGTAATCCTTCCACCTCAGCCCTCCGAGTAGCCGGAATTACAGGCACGCGCTACCATGCCTGGCTGATTTTTTTATTTATTGTAGAGATGCAGTCTTGCCAAGTTGCCCAGGTGGGTCTCGAACCCGTGGGTTCAGGCAATCCATTCACCTCAGCCTCCCAAAGCTCAGGATTACAGGCTGAGCCACTGAGCCCGGCTCTTTTTTTTTTTTTTTTTTAACATATTTTTTATTTTAAAATTGTGAGGTATAGTTAAGGGTTAGGTATACAAATGTGTATCATTCAGGCACCCTTGTTAATAAGGGGTGTCTCCCCAGGCATCAGCTTTCAAGCAGGCATAGGCAAAGATGGCCTGGAGCAGGCCTCCTAGACTAGGAGGGAGGGTTGGTGCAGCCCAGGTAAGTCTCAGGGCATTAAGTAAAAGAAAACACCTGAACCTTACTGGCAATTCACTCTTTAGAGTAGCAGGCAAGAGGAGGAGGCTGGGCTGTCCAGGCCCATTTTCTCCTTCCAATCTGTCTTAGTTGATTCTGTGCTCCTATAACAAAATACAAAAGACTAGGTAATTTATTTCCTCACAGTTTTATTAGAGGCTGGAAAGTGCAATATCAAGGGACTGGCATCTGGAGAGGGCCTTTTTGCTGTGCCATAAAAAGGTGAGCGAGAGAGAGCAAGAGGGGGGTCAAACTCATGCTTTTATAAAGAAACCATTCCCACAATAACAAATCCACTCCTGTGGTAATAATGTTAATCCATGACCTAAACACTTCCTATTAAGTCCCACCTCCCAACACTGCCACATTGAGGGACCAAGCTTCTAACACATGCACTTTGGGGAACACATTCAAATCATAGATTTCTGCCTCTGGTCCCCAAAATTCATGTCCTTCTCATATGTAAAACACATTTAATTCATTCAAATAACTCCAAAGTCTTTACTTGTTCATCTACTCAAAGTCTAAAGAACAAAGTCTCATCAAGATCAGATATGGGTGAGACACAAGGCATGATTCAACCTGAGGCAAATTCCTTTCCAGCAATGAGCCTGTGAAATCCCACATGTTATCTACTTCCAAAATACAATAGTGGGATAAGCATAAATAGACCATATTATTCCAAAAGGGAGACCTAGGCAAGAAAAAGGAGTAGCTGGTTCCAAGTAAGTCTAATGCTCAATAGGACAAACACTAAATTTTAAAGCTCCAGAATAGTGACTAGAACTCTATGTCCCACCTTCTGAGCACGTTTGTCCCACCTTCTGAGCACGTTAACAAGCAGAATATTTCACTGGGGACTCAGGCAGCCCCACCCCTACGACTTTGCAGGGCTTTGCCCTTCAAGTGACCCTCATGGGTTGGAATCTCTCACCTGCAGCTCTTCAAGGCTGGTGTGGCACACTGGTAGCTCTACAGTTCTGGCATCCTTCAAAGCCCCACTACACGGCTTCACTAGGCATTGCCCTAGTGGGTACTCCCTGCCATGGCTCCTATCTCACAGTTCCATCGGATCCCCTCAGTTGGGGGTTGTGGGATGCCTCTGCCCCTACAGATTTCTGCCTGGACTCCCTAGGTTGTTCTGTGCATCCTAGCCATGCCTCCACAGCTTGTGAACTCAGTGTACCTGCAGAATTAGCACCACATGGATGCCAACTGCCTCTGGAATGTTGGCCTGAGCTACACCTCAGGCTGCTTGAGCTATAGCTGGGATGGCCAAGGAGCACTGTGTTGGAATGTGGGGGGCAGAGTCCAAAAGTAACTCTGGGCTTCAAGCCCAGCTCTTTCTTCCCTCAAGGCCCTAACATGCTGAGCTTGTGCTGGAAGGGTGTAACCAAGAAGATCTCTGAAATGCCTTTGAGTCATTCCCTAATTGTCTTGATGAATAGCACCTGGCTTCCCTCCATCCATACCAATCCCTTTATCACAGCATTGCTTGGCTGCACCCTTGCACATTTTTTGTTCTTTGCAAGGCCAGGCTATAGATTTTCCAATTTTTTTTTACATTCTGCTTCCCTTTTAAGTATAAATTCTTTTTTAAATTATTTATCTTCTCTTACATTTTACTATGTAAAATGTAAAAAGAAGCTTTGTGACACCTTTAGTATTTTGCTTAGATATTTCTTTTGCAGGATATCCTAGTTTATTGCTTCTAAATTCTGTCTTTCATCAGACCTTTGGGCATGAACACAGATCAGTCAAACTCTGCACAAGGATGGCCTTTACTCTAGTTTCCAATAAAATATTCTTCATTTTCATCTGAGAATTCATTGGAATGGCCTTTCCTGAACATATTTCTACCAATATTATGATTATAACCATGAAAGTAATCTCTAAATTTCATACTTTTCCTACAGCTCTCCTCCTTTTCTGAGCCTTCACTGGAAGTGCTCTTAATACACCATTCTCAGCAAACTAGGCTTTTTCTAGTCTGTTCCTCCAAACTCTTCCAACCTCTATTCGTTAGAAAGCCATTGATACATTTTCAGGTATTTGTTATTACAACAGCTCCAATTCACAGCATTAGACTATCTGTCTAATGACTGAGTAATTTATAAAGAATATAAATTTATTTCCTCACTGTTCTAGAGACCAGGAAAGCTAAGATAGAGAGGCTAGCATTTGATGAGGGCCTTCTTACTGTGTCATCCCATGGCAGAAGGGATGAGAGAGAGAGAGAGAGAGATAGAACGCAAGAGTGCCAAATCTGTCCTTTGTAAAGAACCTACTTCCACAATAACAACACTACTCTCACAATAATGGTATTAATCTATTCACTAGGGTGGTACCCTCATGATCCAAACACCTCCTATTAGGCTGTACCTCCCAGCACTACAACACTGGGGTCCAAATTTTCAACACATAAACTTTGGGAAACACATGTAAACCATAACACAATTTCAACAGTCAAACTCATCCTTATTCTCCCTGCTCCAAGCAAAGTATGACTGAAGTGTAAAAAGAGAACAGGAATGTTCCAGCCAAGAGTCTCTCCTTCCATATGGAAGGAAATATCAGGAATGAGGAATAAGCATTCTTTCCCTGTCCCATCACATTTCTCCTCCCAAAACAATCCTGTCATTTTCCATATGGACTGCCTCCAAAGACTCTCAGCTACAAGGCACAGACAAACCAGCAAGACTCTAAAAGAAGTCTTGAGGTTACAGTGACTAGGAATCATTGTTTGAGGACACTGCTCTATCTATTCACAAAGATATATGGAACACAGTTACTCTTTCTCTACAAAAGGGGTCAGAAAGACATTCACCTTCCCCTTTGCTTATGTTCTTGCCACATCACAATCTTGGGCCCAGTTTGCTACATAAACTTTCATTTTCAGACAACTATATGACATTTCACAGTACTATTACATTGTGTCTCATAGAGGACTGCCACAGTGTACAGACTGGGTCACAAAAGTATAAGTTACTATACTCATCCATGAAAAGAAGCCATGATGATTTGATTACAGAAAATATGGAAAGAGCCAAACACTTTATGCAAAATTCCCCACGTCTTTTACTTGAATTTCTGCATTTCTGTTTTCTATTTAAAAATGTATCTCTGTATTTTATAATTTTTTGACAACCTAAAACTACAAGGTAGGACACATGTCATTTGGGTTGCACAATCCATATCCCCTCCTGTGCATGATACTGGAAACTCAGGGGCATTACAAACACTTTAGTGTGTTGTATTAGTTTCCCCATTTTAGCATAATCATAAACATACAGATCCTTTAATAACCCCAGCTTGTTCCAATTGACTGTAATTTGTATCTTTCTGATGTTCAAATGTTAACAGCTTGGCCACATAAAATGCTGGCCTTTATGCCCTTTTCAACACAACTCCAAACATCTCTGAAAATAAGTTTGCTTTCTTACAATAAAATATTTCAGATTCATCTTTACTTGTTATGCCTCAAGAGATGGCGTTAGCCATTCTCCTCAGTTCTAGTTGCCTTCATAAATATTATTAATCCTTAAAAATTGGAAGTGGGGCATGATAATAATTCCCAATGAGTACTTGCAGTAAGCAAAGTGACTCCAAAAACTGATAGGGAAAATATTTCATTTAGGTTATGAGTTTATATCGACATTTTCAAATTACCTCTATCTTCTCTTGATTTGTTTTTCTATTTAAAATGCTCTAACATACAAGCTTGGTAATTTCATTTTTTCTGTCCTTTTGACTGCCACTTCTCCTCTTGCCACTATTCTGAATGTACCATTTCTATATATTGCATCATACCAAGCCCCTCTCCCATGACAAACTATGCATTTTCCTATCTTCTTCATGACTTTCAGCCAAGGCATCTTAGAATTGGCTCCAATGTGAATGTGTTAACATGATTTTTTTTAGTACCATTCAATTTGGAAATGAAATGAAAAAGGTAACCTAACCTAGATGATACCAGTTATTTGAAAACAATTGTGCCTAATACTATGCATGGAGTTCCTCTGTTCACTTAATGAAAGATAGCAATTAAATATAGAATATGTTAAAATAAATACTGACTCTCAAGGTGTTCTCTTTTAAGCTCTACTGTTTCTCCCTTTGTTTTTGCTTTTCTTCTTTTATTACTTTGTCATTGGCATTTTGATTATTGAGTTCAATTTAGCTAAAATTCCATATTTGCCTTTTTTAGCTATCCACCATTTCCATTACAAATAATCTCAGATATTTGTGACCCATTACCAAAAATTTTCATTCTACTTATGTCCAAGCAAAAGTAATTATGAATTTTACCGCAGTGAAAAATTATAGTGTAAACATATACATTTTTTATTGATTACAATATGCCAAATTTGAGATAGATGTATACTTCTGGAAGAAATAAAGCACACAGACATCTTAGAAAAGCAAGAAGTATTATAATATAACCTAATTTATAGGGAAAGTTAGCCACACATTTTTAATTTAGCATCGGATAAGGAAGTATGGCGTTCCCTCTTAAGTAAACACTGACATCTCTGAAAGCTAATTATTTTTACACCAAGTGACTTGAATACATTTAGGAAAATTATAGCACCATGAGGTCAGAATATATTACTGTAAGAAAAATGATTTGGCGTGCACATTTCAAAACAGATACTTGGACCCAAACTTCCCTTTAGTGAGAAAATGGGCCAAAACTGTGAACTGGGGCTGAAAGAACGATGCTTCATAGCAGATCTGTTTTCTCACACATGCAAGTTGTTCACTGGACCTAGTCCTGGGAGTGGGTATTAGCTCAGCTCACCATGCATTCTAAATTATGACAGATGTAGTTAGTGAATGGCCATCTGTCAGAGTTACACACAAACACACGTATGTGTGGGGGTGGTGGTGGTGATTTGGCACTTAACTATGTATTTGTTTTCAGCTTCTTATCAGCACTGCAAAGCTGATTGGATCTTATGAGCTCCCTTCTATTCTGCAATGCTGACAGCTCTGTGTTTTGGGCTTACCTCATTCAGCATCCCCTCCTAATATTATCTGTCTGTAGGAAGGGTCAGTGTGCTTCAGGAGCTAGGCTAAACCCCCAATCATTGCCATTTTGAGCAAAAAGTGATTTATTAGAAATTTCAAACTCATTCCGTCTCGTTTAGGTGAAACCTGCTTGCTGTATATATAGACATGTGTCAGCCCTTGGACATTTCATTTCAGAACTGTATCTCAGTTTAAGTAAAGCTAAGCATTTAAGTAAGCATATCAGATAAAATTTAGGCATAAGTTAAATTATATTTCAAAAATTCCCCTTAGTATACTTATCAGGACATGAGCCCCTAAGAAAAAGTACATGATTGACTTTTTCTCCACGTTTTAGATTTGTCCTTCTTTTCCCTTAGAAAGTGGAGACCCAGAGATCTAGTTTGAATAAGGAAAAGTCAATAAATAATAATAATAAAATATTTTTTCCTACTTAGTTGAAGGCAATTAGGTTAAAAGGGCATATCATACTGTTCAAATCTATAGTTCATTTATTTGACAGATGTTTAGTGAGCACTGGTGCTAAGGGTACAGTGATGAACTAAACAAGGGAAAAATCTTCTCCTGAAACTTGCATTCTATAAAAGCAACTATAGTTCATGGTTTTCTAGTTTTATCAAAGGAGGATATCTTATTTATTTATTTTTTTATTTGTTTTGTTACTGTTTTTAGCTGGTTTCAGAAAGAAGACAAGGTAGAAATATTATTTTGCTGTAAGTCACTTGTGTTTGTTTTGTTTGTTTGTTTTGTGTTTATCTGTTTTGTTAATGCAATACCGTGCTTAGTGGATGGCAAACCAGTCCAACTAATCTGGGTTACATCAGTAGAGTGTGTTCACAGCATACTGTAGGCATCCATGTGTCTACTGATTTACTGTATTCAGTTACCAATGCACTATGCACACACACACACACACACACACACACACACACACCTCCACATACATGCACACAATACCTGGGACTTGTCTGGCCAAACAATAGGTATTTAACATAAATTTATGTGCTTGGTAAAATTTATATATTGTCTCTGAACTAAAATTTTGGGTTACCTACGATCTTTTGCCATAATTTCCTATGTCTATCCCATTTTCTGCATCATAGAAAAACATGATTACTGGAATTTTTATGAATAGAATACTAGCCCTCATAATCTCTGTTCTTTCTTCTGTAATGCAAAAAATAAAAAAAGAGAGAAAGAAATTATATTTTTACTGTCAGAATTCCTCTAACTCATCATCCATTTCTAAAATTGCTCTGAGACTGCTTTCTGGGCAGAGAAGCGAGAAACGCACTGTGAATAACACAGCGACTGTCATTTATTACATTTTCTGAGGTTAACTACACATGCCCTTTTATATCAGAATAGTTGCCATTTCTACTATAGAATTCTTCTGGTACTTGTCCATTTCTTCCCAGTGAGCGTTTGAATTGTTTTTTTACAGCAATATTACTCTGTTTCTGGCACCATCTCCTTATGACTCTACCATACCCAATGTTTGAATTCCCATATTGAACCAACGCAAGACTGTATTTCTGTCATAATTGCCTTTTATTCAGCAAACTGTAGGATAGGTAAGATCACCATAGCTCATAAAGATTATTTAGGACTCCTACTGAGATAAAACATTTCTGAGAACATATTTTGCATTCTCTCTATTTAGACCATGAATTACTACTGAGTACATCCTGTGCTACTATAGTAATTGATTTACAAAATAGCTTTTATATAGCACATACAAACTTACTCTTTTGCCAAATATGAAAGATTTTCAACTGCAACAGTTTGGTGGAACTGAGAGCCTGCTGAGTTGAAAAGCAAATACAGCTATCTGACTAATTGATTCTGACCTCATAAATATTATACTTTGGGGGCTCTAATGGAACTTCCTGAGGGTAAATTGTATGGTTCACCTCATTCATTTATATCTCTGGCTGACAGATGTACATTATAAAATGTCACTGAATATGCTGGCAATAAATGAGGTATAACATTAGCATCTTGATTCTGTGGTGAGATTTTTATGGAACACTTTTGTTAAATGATTCCGACAGTAGTAAAAATATTACAATGTTATTCACCGTACATAGTCCTTTCTTCTTAAATCACTCTCCCTGCAATTCACATTGATCTTCTCAACTTATAAATAAGACTTCTGAATTTTAAGCAGATTTCTCTTATAATGTATGCCATCTCTTCTGTATAATTAATAATTGCTGACAAGTTCTAGGCATTCTGGTTGTTGTGCTATTTATTTTCTTTATAATATTTTAAATTTCAATGTGAGGTAAAACTAAAATAAAAATCACAAATTGATAGTCTTGCTTAGAATTTAAAATTTCAGCCTCATAATAATCATGAAAAAGTTATTATTTCATTTCATTCAAAGAAACATTTATAAATTTTAAAATCTGCAGAATAAAAGCAAAAGCAAAGCAATTTTACAAAATAATATGATGATTTTAACATGATGATATATTTTGTTTTATTATACTAACATCTCCCTAAGAAAAATATGTTGTACATTTACTATGAGCATATAAAATATGCAAATTTCAATGAACATTAATTTTGCCAATGAAAAGATGATTATTTTAAAGATAACTTAGCTTTAAGAAAAAGCTAAGAAGAAAATCAGCACATCTGCTAAATGGAGCAATTTAACAATATACTTGGGGCGCCATTACTCTATTTTTGATTGGATTTCTGAAATTCAGAGAAATAAAAGAACATTTATTTTCAAAAATTAAATTAGAAAAGACATTCAGTTATTTTCATAATTTAAAGATTTGAGAATCTGAATATTTAGATGAAATTTGTTATTGATTACATGCCTGTGGACATTCTTATAAAGTCATGATTTTCTTTATTCTGTCATTATTACCTATATGTATTATTTCATTATCTTTACAAATTTGAAATGAAAAACATATTTAACCCTCTTCTTCAAATGAAAGGCAGAAATACAGAGAAGTTATGAACCTTGAGTCTGATGTTAAGAAAACCGGTTGGGCTGGTTATGATCAAACTTCACAATTGAATTCAGCTCATTGGTTGTGTTTATCTGCTTTTGATGCTAACTGAAGCTCAGCTAAACAAGCAACTGCAATATTCTGAAAAATATATATAATAGAAATACAAGTAGTTTCTAACATGATTAGTGAGTTTGCATTTTAGGTTCTTGGGTAAAAAGTAAATGGAAAAGCAAGTGGCTTTAACCATAGTGGAAAGAATCACATTTATGATAAATACAAGTAAACATGGCATGGGCATTCCCAGATCCTGTTAATGTAAGTGATAAAAAGTACCTAAAATTATACTAAGGATATATTTCTGAACTTCCTCAATTAACTTGAACACGTTCTTCAGATTTCCACTTCTGCCCTTTGTGCAGAAAAATCTTCCTTGATACTTTCTTTTTATGTTCTTTTGCTACCTTACTTTCTTGCCTTTATTACACATTTGTGAGTGTAATTGGGTGTTTGAAACCTCCTTCTCCTGCTAGACGGTTAGGGTCATGAAAGAAGAGACTAAACCTGCTTATTCTATTCCCAGAGATTAATCTACTTTAGATTAATCTATTAAAAAATTTAATATACATTGTATCTAGCTCCAAATTCTAACTTATTGCAAATATGTGTAAATATAAATTATGTGCTCTATAGTTGTACTAAATTTTAATTTTCTAGAAATAGCTCAAATACTTCTATTCCCTATAAATATTGAAACAAATCTAGGTGGAAAATACAGCACTGGATGTGGGAAATTTTTGTAATGGAATTTTGTTAACCAATGTTCACAATTTTTTATGATCATTTGACTCATTTCTATGACAACATAAAAATATTATTATTGTTAATATTTAAAATATATTTTATATTTTGTCTTTATTTCTTAAAGGATTTAGGTGAAAAGTTCAATTAATATATTTGATTTTAAGAAATTAGCAAATTGATCATATGGAAAACTGATTTTTAATTAATTGATTTTAGGCAAATTAACCTACTTCTTATTTCCTGTGTTTAGTACAGATCCTAGAAAAGTAAGTGTGTTTGGTTTTATTTTTATTTGTAATCTGTAAAGTTATATTTAAAAATTGTTGTTATACCATAAGAGAGATTCTTGTTGAACTCCTGTCGATAATGAATCACTTTACAAAAATCTTTTAACTTCTCTTACTTTTTTCCTAATTTGAAAAAAAAATACCAATAACTCCTTGCCTCTCTCATGGGAATTTTGAGACGATTAAATAATGTATAAGTGCCGGGCTCGGTGGCTCAGCCTGTAATCCCATGCCTTTGGGAGGCTGAGGTGAGTGGATCGCCTGAGCCCGTGGGTTCGAGACCCGCCTAGGCAGCGAGACCTCACCTCTACAATAAATCAAAAATCAGCCGGGCGTGGTAGCGCGCGCCTGTAGTTCCAGCTACCCGGAAGGCTGAGGCGGAAGGATCGCCAGAGCCCAGCGGGTCGAGGCTGCGGTGGCCGGGAGCGGCCACTGCACTCCAGTCTGGGCGACAGAGTGAGACTCCAACTCAAAAAAAAAAAAAAAAAAAATGTATAAGTAATGCTTTTGTAAACTGTAGATAACTATAAAAATATAGGGCAGTCACAAAGCAGCTCAGTCAGAGGGATAGTTTTACAGGACCCATCTATCTTTGTAAAATTGCTCCACACGAGTTATCTGGAAGTCTGAATGGCACATTCGTTCTTGAGGGCTTTGGGAGTTAATCAACCAGAGGTCCAAGGTTATAACAGTTTCCTGGGTGTTTCCAGGGCATTTTGTCAAATTCCTATTTTTTTAGAAAAGCAAACACTATTTCTCCTAGAACCCTCATAGAACTGTGGTCCACAGAGGGTATACACTGCAAATCAAGACCTCTTCAAAACCAATGAAATGATTTTTCCAACCATTCATTGGTATGTAGCTTATTGCAACCTAATTTCTAATTATTCTTCTCCATTAATTTCCACCTATAAAATGTAAATTTGCTGTTCTTCCTTTGAGGCACAATACAAAGGGGGTACTGTAAAATCAAATAAATACAAAACTGATTCGCAATCCATCAGGACCAACTGATTTGCAGTCAGAAGGAATGAATTTGTGAAGCATTGGGAGTATCTAGAGTCAAATTTATCAGAGGAGTTGAGCATAAGAAAAAAAATCTACATTGCTGTTTTCAGCATTCTCTAGGGTAAGAAAAGTCACCTGGAGATGTGTCTCCTTAAAGTTGCAGACAGCCTGCTTGCCCTTCTTTAGGTCTCTTAACTGGTCTAGAGATTGAGTTTAAACAGCAAGAGAGCAGTTACTTTTTAACCTCACATTTTGGCAATGGAAGAAGAGGCGTCCTGATTCCTTGAACTCCTGTGTGGGTGGTGGGTGAACGTCATTAGAGATCCTATGGCATAGTTGCTGGAAAACAATCAATTTGGTCAATTTAATCCTCATTTTACAAGTGAAAACAATTGCAGTTTAGTTAGCTCGAATAGTTACTTGCTCAGCGGTTGACTAACCAGTAAATGTTGGAGCTGGAATTCAGCTCTATGGCTTTCTGGATTAGAATGCTATACCTTAAGTCACTGACTGGTAGCTTCCCCTAAACTCTTTTCTTTTTAATACCAATCAAATAATTTATCAACCATTTATTAGCACCTATTTTATCCCAATGTATTTTCAAATTACAATGATGCCTCAGTATCAGTGGGGGATGGGTTCTAGGACCTCTGGGGATAACTAAATCCTCAGATGTTCATCAATTTCTTTAAATAAATAAAATGAGCCTGGCTCGGTGGCTCAGCCTGTAATCCCGCGCTTTGGGAGGTGGTAGCGCGCGCCTGTAGTTCCAGCTACTCGGAAGGCTGAGGCGGAAGGATGGCCGGAGCCCAGCAGGGCGAGGCTGTGGTGGGCGGGAGCGGCCACTGCACTCCAGTCTGGGCGACAGAGAGAGACTCCAACTCAAAAAAAAAAAAAGAAAGAAAAAAAGTAAAAATAGCCAGGTTCGGTGGCTCAGCCTGTAATCCCGTGCTTTGGGAGACTGAGCTGATTGGATTGCCTGAGCCTACGGGTTCGAGACCCGCCTGGGCAATTTGGCGAGACCTAATCTCTAAAATAAAATCAAAAAATCAGCCGGGCCTGGTAGCGCATACCTGTAATTCTGGCTACTCGGAAGGCTGAGGCGGAAGGATCGCCAGAGCCCAGCGGGTCGAGGCTGCGGTGGCCAGGCGCGGCCACTGCACTCCAGTCTGGGCTACAGAGTGAGACTCCAACTCCAAAAAAATAAAATAAAAAAATAAAGATAAATAAAAATAAAATGGCACAGTACTTGCATGTAAACCATGTATATTCTTCCATATACTTTAAATCATCACTTGATTACTTATAGTACCAAATACAATGCAAATTATATGTTAATTGTTATTTTACTATATTTTGGGGTCTTTTTTTGTATTTTTTAAATTTTTTTACAAATGTTTTTGATCCACAGATGGTTGAATTTGAATGCAGAACCTGTGAATACAGGGCCAACCGTATTCTTCTCTATTGATTGTCCACCATAAAGGGCAGAATTCACCATTAGTCCTTTCAGACACAATACAAAGAGATATACTCTAAAAACAAGTGTCTGATACAAAACTGACTCTCAGTCTACAAAAATTGGAACACCTTCCTGTTCCATGTTTTAATTTATACTGTGGCCAACTTAGGAAATGGGAAGTGAAGCAAAGAAAAAAAGAAACTGATTTTGCATCCCAGTGGCAACATAGTTTTTTGATGACCCCCTCCCACAATACCACATACTCATGTGTGTGTGGGCACCCACAGTTATTAATTCACCTCTAATTTCTGCAACTCTGTGCTTTATGCTTCCCCAAAACTTGGAACTGCATTCCAATTGCAGTAATTGCTCAGTATCAGTGGAGGATTGGTTCTGGGACCTCTGGGGATAACAGTTCTACTTATTAATCTTGTGCCCTTGAGCCTCTGCTTCCTCATATCTAACAGAAGAATGTAGTATTACATAATTTTTAGGATTGCTATGATGATTCCATGTGCTAATGAAATACTTCAAATGAATTATCAAAACACTAACTGGCATTTAGAAAGAAAAAAATCTATTAGCATTATCAACATTAAAAATCCAATTGTTATAGACAATCAAAAAAAGAGAATGAGAGAAGATAGAAAAGGTGAAAACAAGGATAAATGAGAAGAAGAGAAATAAGTTTATGTTTTTGGAGATAAATATAAGATTGAAGATAAAAGAAAATACTTGGTGCCCCACATCCCTCCTTTTTCCAAACTCATCTTCCACCATTGTCTGCTTTGCTCCCTATGGCCCAGTCATAAAAATGATCTACCTGTCTGTTCTAAATATGCCTCTCCTCTTAATACTACCGATCCTTTGACAAAATTTATGTAGAAGTGCAATTGTTGAATATGAACATTTTATTGCTTCCACTAGATTTTATGTTCCTTAAAGAAAAACAGCCTTGGTCAGGCATTATGGCTCACACCTGTAATCCCAGCCCTTTGGGAAGCTGTGACAGGAGGATTGCTTGAGAATAGAAGTTTGAGACTAGCCTGTGCAACATAGCAAGACCCTTGTCTACAAAAAATAGAAAACTTAGCTGGGCATTGTGACATGTGGCTATAGTCCTTGCTACTCAGAAAGCTGAGGTGGGAGAATCACTTGAACCCAGAAGTTTGGGACTATAGTGGGTGGGGGTACAGAGAGAGAGACGGCGGGGGGGAGAGAGGAGAGAGCTTTATTGAGTTTTATTGAGTTTTGTATTTTCTATGGCACCTACAAATGTTCATTGAATCAAATGGTCACAATCTTGCCTTCTTCATCTTGTAGGAAGCAATTGACTAACATATCACAGTTTGTCAAAGTTTTGCTTAGAGTTAAGAATAAAAAAGGATTTTTTAAAACATCATATTACCCAGTTTTGTTTATCAATATAATTGCTTTTGAATAAGACTGGGCACTTACTATAGTGATGGGAAAACTCATTTCTTAACCCTGGATGCATTTTAGAATTATGTAGAAAACTTTTTAAAAATGCTGATACTTAGCACATACTTTAGAATAAATACTTCAAAATCTATTTTGGTTTGTGTTGAGGGTGGGAGTTGGCATAAATTTTTGCTTGTGTGTTTATTTGTTTCACTGGTTATTTGAATGTTAATTAACCCAGAGTTGAATCACTAGTTTAACTCCATGATGTTGTGGTGGATTAAAAAACTGGAAGCCACACATTGCTGATCTCTGCTTTATGTATACGGGATTGCCAACTTCTTTAACTTCACCCAAAGAATGATTTGAAGCCGATTTTCAGAGTAGAACAGGGTTGTAGAGCCAAAGCATGTCAGGCTGGACACTGACATTATTTATAAATTATAGACGTTGTGGTCAATGACATATTTCTTCCAGACATGGAGATTACCATTGAAACCATAGTAAGTGACTTGAGGGACAAGTCTCTCTTCTCTGGGCATAGATTAACAGTGTGGTGTCACGGGTTTGGCTTTGAGGTCAGACAGAATAGAATTTGAATTCTAGACCTACCATTTACTTGCTGTGAGCAGGTCTCTTTGTCAACATGACCCTTGATTTCTCATGGATGAAATTTAAACAATAAAACTAACATTAAAGAGTGGCTATAATCATTAAGAAAAATCTATTATTTGGCTGCCAAGTCCTATCACATTAATCCTCTAAGACCCTATGTGTGACCTCTGGGAATCATATTCCTTTAAATTCTAAAGCATGGTAGATAATTCTTAAGAAATATGTTTACTCAGGACTACACTGAAAGCATGCTGACCTTATTCTATGAAGGCAACAAATCATGGCTTGCTATTCATAAGTTTTATCTTTGAATTCTACTTATATCCGTTTGCCAGAAACTTCTATGTTTATAGGTTGCCCTTTAAAAGACACAGAATTACTCATGTCCTTAAAAATCCTGGACTTGCATCTGCCAGAAACTTTGAGATTTTCTCCTTCCCACCCGCGCACCCCGTCTTCATTTATAGTCTTTCATCCTTTATACATGACACCTCTGGCTGGGTGCCTGGAAGGAAACGCATGACCCATAAAGTTAACTTACCTCAGGAGCAGTAGACAAGCCGGCTTAATTTAACTCAGAAGACACCAAGAAATAACAACTTGGAAATGGAGACCAGGCTGAGCTAATACATAGGCAGCCTTGAGGACTATTATTTATAGCAGGGTGTACAGATTAACTCTCCCAGAAGGCAATGAGCCAGCTAGTCAAGTTTCAGCTTTAATTATAAGATAACTGGTAGGTTTCTGCTCTCCATATTCCATGAAATTTGGTAAGCTGAAAATGTATATATCTATCTTGCTCCCATACAAGCCTCCATGAGCAAATTAGTGACTCAGTAAAGGATAATGTAATATGCTCAGTGATACTTTGGACCCCTCTCATCACCAAATCTTCCAAAAAGAGAAAATCACAAAATTAGAGTACCTTTATGTAATTCTGAATCTTTAAATATCTGTAATGTGGAATAATTGTTTTGACTTATGGGAGCACATGTGAGTGTATTTTTAACAAAATCGGAAGGAAAACAGGTGTTTTTCTCAAACATTTTGTTCCTATGACTTATTTCTGCTGCCCAGTTTAACACATCTAAAACAGAAAATGAGAAAATTAATAAATATGAGTGAAATAGAGTCTAAAAGAAACCACAAAATCTGGTGTCACTATCAGCCTGTCTTTTTCACGCCTTTCTCACCTCACAACTCTGCATTTACTCCAGAGCTGGAAGCGAATTACTTTCAAGAAGAGCCACTTGAGAATTGTACTTAGTTGGTTTAACAGCCCAAACTAGTGTTTAATGAGTAGCATTATCTTACTTGACCTGTTGCTTTCTTTCTTCTTTCTCTTTAAACATCCTGGTACAGTGATTGCATTTTCTTTGATTCCTTTCTGCTTCTCATCACTCCTTGGGTAGCAGTGAAGTAGTGTCAGAGGTACAGCCACTCTGAAGGGACAATGTCTTTTTCTAAACTAAAGAGGGGTACACTGGACTAGAGAAAGAGAAACAGGAAGAAGACACATCATTTCTCCTTACTATTGTTAACTACAGTTAATTATTGCTTCAGAAAATTACGTATTTATTTTCAAAACTTCCCTGAGCTTTAGAGAAATCATAGATCATAAATATAAGATGTTTTTCAATTGTGGATTGTGATTGTAAGAGGAGGTGGAGGATAGTCACTAATTCTTTCATTTAACAAATACTGAGCCCATACTGTGTGCCAAGGATTCTGCTAGATACTAGCAATATGAAAATATAGAACATGTAGACACCCAAAGAGCTCACAATTCAGAAGGAAACATATGATAAGCATACAAATAATTTCAATATAACGTAATTTTTTTTTAGTGGTCCTATGCACAATTTCATCAGGACCACAGTAACATAGAAGAAAATATAAGCCTGGCTACAGACATGAGGGAGTTCAATTATACAAGTTACTTTGGGCACTTGAGCTGAAATTTGAAAATGAAATGGAGTTTGCCAGACAAAAAAAAGAAAAGATGTCACAGGACAAGGGAAAAATATGAAAATAAGTAGATGGGCAGTAGCAACAAGAAAAAATTTGAGGATTAAAAAATGAGATAATAGCAGAGACATGGGCCTGGATTCAAGTTTTCTTGTCAGATGATAGAGAGTCACTGAAGAATTTGAAGCAAGGAAATAACATAGCTTCAAGGTTGAAAAGTTTACAGTGGAAATAGAGAAGGGTGTGAAACGGAGAGGAGAAAAGGGGGAGATAGGGAGACTACTGCATTGGTCTACAAAGCAAGATGATGGCCCTGACATTGGAGATTGAGAGGAAGGTAAGAACACAAAAGAACACTGGAACCATTTAAGTATAAGTACAAAAGTTTTTTTTTTTATTAAGGCATACCAAAGAAAAGCACATTCCTATGGGAAAAACAATTAAATTGTTTTCAGGAGCTGTGGTCCAACTATTCACTAGGACTAAATTGACTAGCACAAGCATCCTGCATTTGACATGATGCTATCATGATATATATTCCAAATGGTGAGAAAACCCAAAGGGCACTGGGTTGAAGTAAATGAAGAAAAGGGAGATATAGTAAAGTAGAATACTTTAATTCTCTCCCATTTCCCCTGTAGCATTTGCGGTTCCTTGTTATAGAAAGTATTTGTGGATGGGAAAGTATAATAAAAAAAACCTGAGTCAGCCGGGCTTGGTGGCTCAGCCTGTAATCCCGCGCCTTTGGGAGGCTGAGGTGAGTGGATTGCCTGAGCCCGCGGGTTTGAGACCCGCCTGGGCAGCGAGACCTCATCTCTACAATAAATCAAAAAATCAGCTGGGCGTGGTAGCGTGCGCCTGTAATTCTGGCTACTTGGAAGGCTGAGGCAGAAGGATCGCCGGAGCCCAGCAGGTCGAGGCTGCGGTGGCCGGGAGAGGCCACTGCACTCTAGTCTGGGCGACAGAGTGAGACTCCAACTCAAAAAAAAGAACAAAAACAAAAACAAAAAAACCTGAGTCAAGAGTATCACTTTGTACACAATGACTTTATTCTTACACATGTTTTATATAGTTTAGAATTAAGTGCATGAGTCTCCCTTCTGAGAAAGAAATTCTCAGTAAACTAACATTGTAAATTATAATTTAGTTCAAAATGTAACTAACAATTGTTTATTGGGTACCTGTCGTCATGTACCAATGTTCTTCTAGGGCCTGTCGATAGATAAATAAGACATTATGACTAGCATAAAAACATAAAAGTAAAGACTGGAATTCAAAGTAAAATACAGGAAGATCTAGAAGAAAGTTTATAACACATGAAGAATTTCCCTAGGAACTGTTATATTGTTAAAATTATCCCACCATCAGGACTGTATTTCATCAAACCAAGATGCCTTACTGATAGCATACCCATAGGATACTTATGCTTTGATTCCTAATATATCCATCATTTTTACTGGTACTTAAAGAAAAATCATTTCTGTATCTTTACTATTCCTTCTCAAATTCATTATTTTTTCTATCATGCCAAACTATTCCATAACAGTAAATTACTTACCTCCCTACACTTTATGTCCAACAGGTCACTGAGTCCCACTAATTCACTCCACTCTTCTATTCCTTCCTTCTCTTTACAGCACTGGAAATCTAGCGACATTTAATTCCAGGTTCTGAATCCACTACTAGAGATGACATTCATTTTTATAAAACAGAAGGGACTAGGATTGGTTTAGTTGTGAATATGAATATGTGATCTGTGACTAGGATTGGTTTAGTTGTGAATATGAATATGTATGAGAGAAGACATCAAAAAACTGAAATTATTTTTTTAAGGGCAGGCACCTTGTAGTACAGGCTTCCCTCACGAGGTAAGTGTTCTAGGAACCTATCGGCATCAGTGTACCAGCTAGCGTTGTTGTGAGAGGCTGCATTCAGCCTCAGTGACCTTTTTTTTTGAGATCCTTTCAACACATTTGCCAATTTCATGATGAGTGATTCACAAGCACACTTGCCCACACGACACTGAGTGTTCAGCAGTTTTTGCCTAAAAACAGCATGACCTCCCATGCCCTAAACTCCCTATTCACCCAATCTTGCCCCGAGTTACTTTTTTGTTTCCCCATATTAAAGAAGTCCTCAAAGGGAAACATTCTGCCAATGTGGGAGAGGTGAAACAAAAAATAGCAGAAGCACTAAAAGGCATCAAAATCAACAAGTTCAAAACTTATTTTGAGCAGTGGAAAAAGTATCTCGATATGTATTTTGCTTCAAATGGACAGTACTTTGAAAGTGACTGTTTAAACACATACGAATTAATACACAACTTTTAATAAATAAATTCTGGGTTTTGGAGGGTTCCCCTCATACACAGCAGGTCCTAGAATAAAGTTGTTACATTAAATGTCTCTTCATTATAATGTTGATGAAAGAAATTGTTTCCTGGCAGAAGTCACAGTCTATGTAGGGTTTGCAGTTCTTCCTATGCTTCTGTGGCTTTCCTATCACGTCCCAAAGATATGCATGGTAGGTGAACTGACATGTCTAAATTGTTGTAGTGTGAGTGTGGGTGTGAGTGGCCCTACAATGGGATATTGTCTTGTCCAGGATCAGTTCTTGTCTTGTGCCCCAAACTGCTGCAATAAGATCCTGCCACCTGTGACTCTGAACTTCAATAAGTGAGTAAATAATTATATTTATTGTTTTTATTAATCTTTCTTAAATGTATGTATATCTTTCACTTATTTCAATGTTTAATATTAGAAGTGTTTTAGTCTTTACAAATTTGGTGATGTGTTTGTGATCAGAAATTTGCTATAGGAACTTAATGCTTGTTTATATCAATCAGCCTGTAGTTAAATGGGTTATTTAATAAATCATTTCACATAAAGTCACTGTTTTCAATAACCTACTGGCAATATTAAATGAGGACTTACAGCATGTATATTAATATGAATTTATATATGAATATGGATATGTACATGAATACATACCTATGTGGTATATGCATGGTGAACTGCAATTTCATGCCATGAGTTAGAGATGAAAGAGTATTATAATGTGACTTTTCTGGATGAGGCAAACATAAGAACATTTATATAATTTTGCCAGGGGCTATTCCAGCAGAAGGAAGAACCCCAGAAAGTTTAGTACAAAAATGAGAATAACTTTGGTCAGGACCATGGATGGTCTTTCAAATGTAGTTGTGATTATGGTTGAAAGGAGAACACTTTAGATCCTGGGAGACTTTCCCAGATTAACACTGAAAAACTGCAAAATATCCCCTGGTGTCTTGTCATAATACTAAAATGGTGGCATTGGAGTCTCATGTCTTGCTTTAGGCACCACCATAAATCAATGTCAACTTCAAGAAAGCAAAACCAAAGAAACATCTTGCCTTCTTGTCCCCAGTTTATTTCATTAACAGAGCAACCTGCATTGCTTCCTTAACTAGAGCTGACCTCTGGGATCCAAGCTGCACAAAACAAAAATTAAATCATGTGGAGCAAATGGAGGGAGAGAAACTCAACTAGATCCCTGAAGAATAGTGCAATATGAGCAATAGTTTTTATACTGTAAACCCAGAGTCTCCTTTTCACAGAGGTGCCTTTGGGTCATGCACATGTTCCAGGGGAAGAAGGAGGGGAGGCTGAGTGGAGTCCCAGGCCCTTCATCCTATTTCAACAATCGCAAATTCATTCTTGCTGTTTAAACTGTGATCCCATTAAAATTTTAGTCTATAGAAAGGATTCCACAGACTAAATATTTGAAAATATTGTTATAGAATAACAAGTTTTATATTAAGAGTCAAGATCAGTAGGGTTCTAGCATTGTCTCTGAGACTTCATCTCTTTACCTCAGTTTCTCACTTGTAAATAGAGATCATATCAGGTTCTTTACCTTCCCCATAAGATTGTAGTAAAGATCAAGTGAGTCAATGCACACTAAAGGTCTTTACAAAACTTAAAAAATACTATACCAATTTCAGTGCAATGTTTATGGCATAAGTTGACTACATGTCACCTATTTACCTATTTCATAGTAGACCTGAAGGCTAATTTTGCCAAGTTCCCTCCACCAAATCATTGATGATGCAGAATGTACAGACTCCCCGACCTGGATGTTGTGTCTTTACACTGCAATTTTTAAAACATTGTTAGGTTGTTGTTTCTAAATATTAGGTTTAGCAGCAGAACTCTTTTATAAAAAAAAAAAGTAAAATCTTACATAGACTGTCATTACATTAAAAATTTTAAAAGTTGAATCAATTGAAATAAGAAAAGAGTCCAGAGGCTTGAGTTCACTCCTTGGCCAGCCACCCCTGGGGTGCTTCTGAGGAATCTGAGGGCTCAGCTGGTCATGGCTGAATTATTCCCTTGGTTAATATTTGAAATGTTAGCACCACTTCCCTGTTTTCCATTTTGGTACTGACATTTGGGTACTGGTATTTTGTCTCCTAAATAATTTTATTCAATACTTTTCATTTTGTTCTAAAGCTTTTATCGGTCACTTCGAAATTTATAATGATATTTTAATTGTATTTGGTTAATTTTAAAGTTATCAATTTGTAATTTTAATTAATTAGTTAATCTTAATTTTGCCCTTTGTAACAACTTGAGCTTTGGTTCAAGAAATTACCTTTTCCCTTTTGCAATTAAAGTTGACAGGGACAAATATTAAAGTGCTTGACAAAAAGCTGACAGACAAAAAGATGGCCAGGTAACTCAAGCTAAACCAATTGGACATTTCCTCTTGAGTGTCCAAATGTTGAACTGAGTTGCATGAGGTGGTGGAAAATTAGTGGTAAGTGCATTCATCTTGGTGATGGAATTCAGATAAGTTTCTTGAGTGGTTCTTGAGTGAGGCCAGATACCTCGAGCCAAATTGGCTCCTATTGTGCTGACTGATTTCCAAGCTATTTCTCTAGCATTCTTACCCATTCTTTAAGCTACTTTTCATCCTTCTCATTTAAACTTCTTTTGCTTAACTTGACAAGATTTTTTTTGGCTTGCAAAACAAACAAACAAAAAGAAAATCACACAAAATCTCTAGCTTAGTTCATATCCTTAATTACCCTCCCATTATACTAGACTACAATTAATCAGATAAACTCTAAAGGAGCTGTGTACCAGCAATATTCTATCATGTTCCTATTATTTGCTGATGTTGCACAGTTACACAGGGTATTTTATATCCTTTTTTGAATTTAGTTACCACACAATAATATGAACAGGTATTATGTTCTCAGTTTTACAGATGAACAAACTTTATATAAGTTATATGACTTTCTGAGCTTAAATAGCTGGATAGCAGCCTAGCTGTTCAAAGATACAATTGTTTGGTTCCCAAACTCTGATCCTTCCAACTTAAGTACTCCATCACAAATTGAATTATTTTGCTGAAAGAATGTTTTGTTTAGTGTCTTCATTGTAGTTATGGGTTGTGATAGTGTCTATTCTATAATAGCAAAATATAATACATATTCAAATTTTTTATTTTCTATGTTTTATATTTATAATATTTCATGATTAAGCATTATACTATGTACTAAAATATTATTCAGGATAATAAAAACTTAAAGGATAATAGTATTTTTGTTGCCATGTGAGATAACACATATTTCAAATATTAGTGTTGTTGGTAAAATAAGCATAGCAACTAAGTGTCACATTTTACACTTCTACTTATATACAGTCATAGTCTTAACCCTATTTCATCTGAACATTTGCTGAGTAAGCTGAATAAGCATCTTTCACCTCTTCTGGAGGTCAAGAAACCACTTTGGTCTTTTATTAATAATTCTGTTGATATGGATGAGATCATGTTTGGTTGCAGCCTTCCGACAGGAATATTTCATCAGTTTCCTAGAGATTTTGGCAAATATCTGGTATTTCAGGCCAGTTTAATCTTAACTTTTGATCTTTTCTTTAACTGTTATTTAGAAAATGCAACACCATGGGCAGAAAGAAATAGTCAAGAATGCTAAGAAATGTATCTTCTCTTAACTCATAGCCAAACCACAAATCATACCACATATTATTCATCTTCCAAACATTAAAAAGATTTAAATTTTGTGCAAAATACATCTGGACATAGCATGTTTATAAATTAAATATATTAAAATTACCTCTGTATGGATATAAACCATAACAGAATATGTGCATATGTCTGTGTATACACATACACATAGTTTCAGAGATCTCCATTTTCAAAAAGTATTTCTCTGTTCTGTTAGTAAAAAAAAAATCTTCACTTACTAAACTTTTCTCTTTTTTCCAATCAATATTGATTTGAAGTTTAACTGCTATATATTAAGAATTGTTTAGGTACTGGATAATAAGCAAGAGAGATCCATTCCCTCCACTCTGGGGTTTGTAAGGTAGTAGAAGAATAGACGATGCATACAAAAACGGGCAAATAGAATTTACAAATATTTGGCATGTCCTGTGGGAGAAGGAATGGTAGAGAACACTTGAAAGGGAAGCTAGTCCAGCTAAGTTGCTCATGTAAGGCCTCTCATAGAACACAATGTTTACCTAGCAAACTGTACTGAAATGAACCAACAATGGATTCAAAGAGGAGCATTCCTTGAGAGACAGAAAAGGGCTTAGCATCTTCCAATATTCCATTAGTCTGTATGGCATTCAGTGTGAGCAAATGGAAAGAACGGCATGAGATGAACTAGGCAGAGGCCAGATCAGACAGTACCTCCTGGGCCAAGGGAAGGTGCTTCGATTTTATTCTGAGTACAAAGGAAGACTAATCAGGAAAGTAAGAAGGAAGGTGTGACTTGTGTTTTTATGTTTACTCCAGCTATTGGATGGAGAATAGATTGGAAAAGACACAAAGCTACTGCAGTAGCACTGACAAAAATGATGCTGCCCTAGCTGGGCTCGGTGGCTCCGCCTGTAATCCCGCGCCTTTGGGAGGCTGAGGTGAGTGCATTGCCTGAACCCGTGGGTTCGAGACCCGCCTGGGCAGCGAGACCTCATCTCTACAGTAAATCAAAAAATCAGCCGGGCGTGGTAGCGCGCGCCTGTAATTCCGGCTACTTGGAAGGCTGAGGCGGAAGGGTAGCCGGAGCCCAGCAGGTCGAGCTGCGGTGGCCGGGAGCGGCCACTGCACTCCAGTCTGGGCGACAGAGTGAGACTCCAACTCAAAAAAAAAAAAAAGATGATGCTGCCTTGACTGGCATGAGAGTGACAGAAACAGAGATACATACAAGGAAGGATGGCGAGAGGGAGAGGGAGGAAGAGGGAGAAGGAGACCGAGAGAGAGGCTTTCTTCTCTTTTATAAATAAAATAACTCCTGTGCAGAAGTATATGAATAATTTATGTTCATGAGTGTGTATATCAGATAAAAGAATAAGGATGTAAAATAATATTTCCAATTCTACAGTGCTAAATTAGATAATTTTCTTCATCCTCAATCACATAGAAACATTCATAAACACACAAAGAAATACACATGATGGCATTAGACACAACTTTTTTCAGCTTTCTTTGTCCATTGTGGAAATCCCTTCAATTAACTTGTATAAATTTTATTCATTTTAACTGGGTATGTGATAATTTCAGATGTGGTTGCACTGCAGTTTATTCATTTCTTTTCCATAGTGGGGTTTTTACTTTATTGTCAGTTTCTTTGTAACTATAAACAATGCTGTTTTAAATATACTTATTATATATTGATGCTTCTATTTCTATGTTAAAGATTGCCAGAAGTAGAATTCTTGGATAAATTATTTCATTATTTTTTTTACAAAAATGTTATAAAAATTTTCATTCCTATCAGTAATATATGAGAATAAGCTTCTCTCCATATATCTACCAAGAGTAGTTATTATTTGTAATTCTTTCTGGCCATCCACATCTTCATATCTGGAAAACCTTTATAGTATATAATAATCTCTGTTAAACCAACACACCCAAACCAGACCTTTAATAAGAAATTAGTAATATTGAGACTAAATGATGTAAAGAATTCATTCTGACAAGAAAAGGAAGAATCTTATCTAATTTTGATCTCATTTTGTGTTTTTATGTTTGCTCCAGCTACTGCATGGAGAATAGATTGGAAAAGACAATAGGATATTGCCTTAGCACTGACAAAAATGATGCCGTATTTTTGCAATGGGATTAGAATCTAATGAAACCAGAGTCTGACTTTAGGCATTTACACTTAAACTGTCACTTCCAAGTAAAGATTACTGGCAGGCAGTTGGATATGTGTCTAGAGATCGGAAAGAAGTTGTGGACTACATGAGAAAATGTCAGAATTTGGGTGGAATGGCATCTAAAGCTATGGTGATAGAGATATCAGCACATGAGAGGTGTAGAGACCAGAGAAGAGGCAGATCTCCAGCCTGAAACTTGAAAAACCCCAAATGCAGAAGTCAGTCCAGGGAAGGAGAACCTGTGAAGCGAACTGAGGAAGAGCCTACAAGAAGATGAGAGGTAAACATCACTGCAAAGTTAGGCAGATAACTGCTTCACAGCTTAAAGATAGATTCCATCAAATAAAGATAGAGAAGACAGGGGAATGCTGGGATACAAAATCAGTTAAAGTATATAGAGGAAGGAATGGGGAGGAACAAACACATACATTGAGGGAAGAACATAGAAAAGCCATGTGCCCTAATCTCCTCACCCTGAATCTTTGAAGCTCTGGAGGATGGATGTGCACAGAATACATTTAGAGGAAGACCCAAGGTACAAGGATTTTCCTCCTGCCTTGTAGGTTTTTGAAGAAGGCTGCTGTGACTAGTGACCCTGCACCATCTACACATAGTTTTAGTGGTGCTGTGACACTGAGAGGATCTAGTCGTCCTTCTGGTTTTTCTTTAGCCCAGTGTGAGGCAAAAGGAATTTAGTGATTGCAAAACGACCATGAGGTCAATGAGATTCAAAGGAAACAAGGAAAAGTATAGGATCCCTATAGGGTTAAAAACCTGAACAAGGATTTGGATCAAAGATAAGGCAGAAACTCTAAGTGACCTTTAGTCTCAGTGAAAACGAATAGGAGGCAAATCAGAAGGAAAATCAGCAGGTCAGCTGGACGCTTACCTAACCTAAAAGTTTGAAACATTCAGCTCTTGTAACGAAACAAACAAGTTTCTAAAAATTACCACACAGTGCAAAATAACATAATATCAACTACGGGACTTAGTGAACAAATAGTTTGGGTACAACACTCAAAATTTCATCAGTGACATTTTTAAAATAAGATTGAAACCTAATAAAAATGGAAAAATAGTTTTACTCATGTTAAGAAACACATAAATACTATAATAAATATGGTAGTTTATCTTGAAAAAGACCTGGATTCTTCCTATGGAAGTAAGCATTAGGAGGGTTACAGTTTAAGAGCTATTGGGAAGTAGTGGAAGGATGAGTTGCGACACTAGGTGAGGACAGGACTGGCATACAGAGTAAACCAAGGCAACTGGGAGCTGCTTGAGGTAAGTATATATGTGTATTTCGTATATTTCTATAGGGTTTTGGTCTCCTATTGGGACAATGTATTAGTTTATAGCATTTTTTCACTTGTCCATGAAATGTAAATGTCACGCAATGGTTGACTTGGTCACAGTTCATCATATTTGCCAGTTATTGGGAAGATTGATGTGGATCATCATGGAATAAAGCGTTTAAACAATCTTCATCAAAGCCCACTAGTCGTCCTGAGCATGGAGAATCACTCAGGTCAAAGTGGCCCGCTGAAATGACAGAACCATCTTCTAGCTGTGCTTTTCCCAAAGATATTCTCACTGTACATAGCACAAATGTTTTGAGCTGCCTCTGCTGCCTTTACTCCTTGTTAAATTCAAACAGAAGTCAGGAATGTTCATTCTTCACCCACTTGCCACTGCATTCCTTTAGCTCACAAATAGCACTAACTTCCTTCAAATATGCAAAATGCAAGGCATATTCACAAGCATAGCATTGTCACTCCAAGTTACAAATGACAAATGATAAACAAACTCTTAAACCACAGTGCTGCCATACCTAAAACAAATGCTACTAACTTATGCATCAACCTAATAGATGTAGCTTTCAGTATCCCTCTATTGTTTCTTGCTCAACTAATTGAATATTAAAAATTGAAGCCAGTTTTATGCTCAAATTGCTTCCTACTATATCAATTATGTTTTCAAAACAAGCATTATAGCAGAACTGACCATACTATGAATTCATCAGCTACAGATAGTAGCAGATGTCAACAAAACAATCAGAGACAGGGTGGCTCAACCATGTATTAGCAGTTGTCAGGCAGGATATATTCAAGGACTGCATTTGAATCTGGGGACCCTTTCCCCCCAAAGCCATGGAGACCTGAAGATCCCTCCTTACAACCTGTTGATGTCTACAGAGGAATAGTATCAGGGGAGGGATTTGGAACTTGAGCAATTATACAAAGGGGTTGAGGAGAAACCAAAGTAACTGCAATAGAATTTATTAGATCTTTTAAACTTTAAAACAGATTGGTCCAAATTTAATCCCACTCGCTGCCTACTACTTAGAGAGGAGTGGGAGTTGGGCATATGAATAAGTCTAGATGAATTATAGAGAAATTTAAAAATGACAATACTACTGTTCTGTCTCTCAAAAATCATGGATGGTGTAAGTGAAGATGTTTGTAGACAACCATTTGATAAGTTTGCTATAAAGAGGAGTTGAGAAATGAGCAGATGAGTGAAATGAAATATGAGATCTACAGCAGATATTTCATAATAGTTTATATTTTATAATGGAAGACTTTCCGTTTCCAATATAAGTAACATGACAGGGATACTTGAATCAGGTATAACTGATGAGTTTATCAAGTAGTGTGATGGCAGACATGAGCATCAGTGGGGCAGACGTTGTTATTGGGAGAAGGGAAGAAGAAATGATATTTAAGTAACAACTGAATTCAAGACAAAGTTCAGTCCTACTTCCTGATCCTGAAGGATATTGTGTGGAGAATTAACAACCACTCCTTGAGAGATCACAGGTAATAGCAAAGAGGAAGAGAATGTTTCAAGAAGTAACCAATCGTAGAGGGAACTTTTTTTTTTTATCACTGGTGATCCAGAGAATGCCATGGAAAGAATGGCAAGGAATGAAGGGGATGGGCAGAGAATTATGGCAGATCAAGTGTCATATAGAAGTGTAGAAAGAGAGCGCAGGTGAGTGTCAATTGTCTGGAAGCCTTGTATTTCTGGTGAGGATTGTGGCAAGAACTGATCCAAGACCTCATGTGGATGCTAAGTCAAGGTGCTGAAACCCAGAAGGCTTTGTTGGATGGTATACCAACTTTCAGGAAGCTGTTTCTTCAAACTGGCAGATTGCATTGAGGAAAGGAAAATGACTAATATACATTGAACATTTACATCTAAACCATGTTCTAGGATTGCCTCATGTCTCTGATTCTCTCACAACTTTATGAAGGTGAGGTTTTCTCTAATTTTCAAATTACCAAATGAAGAAATTGAAATTTGGAAAAAATCAATAACTTGTCATGACTCATGCGACCAATAAATGAAAGAACCAGTATTTAATTTCAACTTCAATACCAAAGTTCATGTTATCTTTTATTTTATTTTATTTTTTTTGAGTTGGAGTCTCACTCTGTCGCCCAGACTGGAGTGCAGTGGCCGCTCCCCGGCCACTGCAGCCTCGACCTGCTGGGCTCCGGCGATCCTTCCGCCTCAGCCTTCCAAGTAGCCGGAATTACAGGCATGCGCTACCACACTCGGCTGATTTTTTGATTTATTGCAGAGATGAGGTCTCGCTGCCCAGGCGGGTCTCGAACCTGCGGGCTCAGGCAATCCACTTACCTCAGCCTCCCAAAGGCGCAGGATTACAGGCTGAACCACCAAGCCCGGCCCATGTTATCTTTTAATATCCACTATGCTCTTTGTCCTTCCTACAGCAAATAAACTTCAGGAACAATAACCTTGCCAGCAATTCAAATAGTTGCAAATTAATGGAGGGAAAAAAATCAGGTGAACTATATTTCTTGCTTTGATATAGTATTTACCACTGTGTTTTATGCATAGAAGGCAGCATTTTTTTTGTTTTGCTTTTTTGGTGAATGTACAGCTGAATAATATGGCCAAAAAGTTATTAATTCACCCAGCTACCTTACACTAGAAGATCCTTACTGAGAAGCCCATTTTCTGTTTTGGGAAACACGGTGCAATCAGGAGTCTTAGAATCACTAGAATGTAAGCTGTCAGTGCCTGCAACAGTAGCTGAGATATTGAATTTGTAAATATTATCATCGAATGAATAATTGAAAAAATAATGAATAAGCAGCCTTAGGTCTAGCCATCTCCACTTATGAACTATTTGACCTTGGGAAAACCAGATTCTTTAGGCTCTCTAAGCTTTAGCTTCTTAAATTTGTTAGGTAAAGATAATGACTGGCTTACTGACATTTCAAGTGTGTTCTAGAGAACAGATGAAGAAGGCAAGATTAGAAACCAGTATTTGTTGAATTGATAATGTGGACTCTTTGATAGGCAATGTTCCTGACATTATATCATTGAGGTGTGAAAATAAAAGGGCTTTGCAAATTTCTTGCGAATAATCATTTATTAAATAATTTGTACATGAGCTTCTATTGAGTAATCACTGGCCTGAGTGACTGAAAGTGCACTCTTGGAACTCGAATGACATTTAGGATGAGCCAAAGTAAATATCATAATAAATAAACTTTGGAGCATATAACATCAAGAAGTGGAAAATATGTTAGAAAAGGTAAAAGCAAATTACTAGTGATGGAATCATGAAATGGATACCATTAGTAGCTGAATCCTAGTGAATTTTTATGGTCAATGAATAAGAAGAAAGCCATGCCCTCTCAGATATTAAAGAAGGAATTCTGAGTTGACTAACCAGAAGTCTGAAACAGTGTGGCACTACAGCATAGAATACAGGTAATTTTTTTTTTCAAAGGTTGTGCAGAAAGTCAAAGGTAAAACAAGAAATCCAGTTTAACTCTCCTTAGCTACCATCTAATTTTATATATATATATATATATATTTTTTTTTTTTTTTTTTTTTTGAGTTGGAGTTGCACTCTGTCGCCCAGACTGGAGTGCAGTGGCCGCTCCCGGCCACCGCAGCCTCGCCTCCTGGGTTCCAGCGATTCTTCCGCCTCAGCCTTCTGAGTAACTGGAATTACAGGCATGCACTACCACGCCCGGCTGATTATTTGATTTATTGTAGAGATGAAGTCTCGCTGCCCAGGCGGGTCTCGAACCCGCGGGCTCAGGCAATCCACTCACCTCAGCCTCCCAAAGGCGCAGGATTACAAGCTGAGCCACCGAGCCCGGCTTAATTTTGTATCTTTAATATACATTACCAAGTTCATGTTCTCCTGGGAGATTTTGAGTTATTTCTATGCTGAATTTCTGTTTCTAGCATTTATTTTGCAAGAATGCTATAACCCATGCATAAAAAGTAGAACAAACTCTGCCAAAACAAGGAATAGCTCTTGTTCCAATGAGTTTATCACCTAAAGGCACAAATAACGTAGAGAAAGAAAAATAAAATAGCTATGTAGTAGCAAGTGGTGCAGATGTAATTATTTTTAGACTAGGAACTTGGAAGATAATTTCTTAGCAGAGAAAGTAAAAGATTCACAAATACCAACTGGAGATTTATATCAAAGGGTGGTACTCAAAAAAAAAAAAAAAAAGGCTTTAAGTTGTAGGAAGATGATCGCAGCCACACGAAACACAATCAATCCCTCCTCTTCTTCAACTGAAACAGTCAGCCTCGGTCTCAAGTCTATCACTTCCGGGTACTGGTATTAGTTGCCAGTCCAAGAGCATTTAAGGTCTGTGCCCCTCTATGCTTATGTATTTGTTGATATCAGACTCTTCAATATTAAGGACCTTCAAGATTCAATGCCATTATCATTACTGATATGATACAGGTGAGAATGGTGATAATCATTAAGATTTGCATCATGCTTCAAGATTTCTATCATGCTTCATTTTCAGAATCTACTCACCTTCATTTTTCAATCTGACCTTCTCAAAAACATCATGAGTTAAGCAAGGTATGTTACATATCTTGCATAAAATGACATCGATATTTGCTACTGGTCAGTGAACTCAGAATTTTCTAGAAGTGCTCACTCATCCCTTCTCATCTTCCAGACTACACCATTCACTCTGATTATTCATAAAACTCATCATGCAAAGTTGTCTGCTCAGCATCCATCTGAAGTTATAAACCCTCCATATTACACAATTGTTGTCTTTTGTTCCTGGATTCCAAGTATATTGATCATTTTATATAGTTGTAATTGTATAGTATATATCTATTGCATCTTAATTTTTCATTTAATATATAACATGTATTTTGCATATTCTACATAGCGATCTTTTTCATGTCTCCATATTATTAGACGTAGAATATTTTCTTGCATATTTCCATATTATTAGATAGTATGGCTACTTCTATTCCTTACAACTTATTTTCGTTTTTAACAGCTTTGGTTAAGAGTTTCATAAATAGTACTCTTCTTTTCTTTTTTATTATTTCCTTAGATGTCTAAGAGTTGGATTCTAATAATTTAAAGAAGAAAATGAAATTTTATAGCTTTTATAGCCATTTCCAAATATCTTTCCAAGAGTATTGAACTGATTTACAATACTAACTGCACTATATGAAAATGGCAAAGGTATTGTTCATTTTGTGTGCCTTTCTTCCATAAGCCAATATATAAAAATAATGTAATTCCATTCATCAAATATTTATTCAAAACCAACTATCAGCCAAGAATTTCTCTAGACTCTGGAAGTGCAAAAGTGGATTACAAAAAAGGCACCAAGCCTACTCTCAAGAAACTCTGAATAATTTTGCCACAGAAAGTTTCAGAAGACAGGAATTATAAACAACCAGAACACATGTGTGTTTAGTGAACAAATTATTTTAATAGGATTTGAGTGGTGATGTACCTCCAAGCTTTGTGTGATTCCATCTTGAGTATGTCATTTTTACTTAGTTGTCAACGCTCTCAGGAACAGGCCATAATCATCTGTTTATGTTCCACATCAAACCTGAAAAAACCTGATTCATCTCTTCTTTGTAGTATGTCTCCCAGATGAATCCATTGGTTTGGAACCCAGGCAATTTTTCTTTTCAAATTTACAGGTAAAAGATGTCATAAATCTTTATGGCTCCTGCTAGACACCAGAAAAAGTGTGTAGTGTGCCTATGAATAAGGAATGCTGAAACAGAAATAGAAAACTTTGCTTTAGTCCTATATCTGCCACTAAATATGTGACTTGTGGCAAAACACCCAATTAGTTTGTGTCTCATGGATAAAGTGGATAAAAATACTTTTTTCTTTCTACTCCATAACTATCTTGTTTTGACTAATTCCCATCACCAACTAGCTGGCTGCTGGAAGCAGGTCTACTTTCTCAGATTCTTCTTTCAAATTATGCTTGATACATGCTTCATCCCAATTACAGAGCTCCAGTTCTTCAGTCAAGACCCAGCTCAGCCAGTGTCACCTCTAAGAAGTCTTATCTTTTATAATTGCAGACAGCATTGATTTTTTTCCTCTTCCATTCCACTGATAATGTTAAATTCAGCATTTTATTGTGAACATTTTTCTAAATTGTTTCCTAGTATTTTATCTTACCTTCACTTCTTCACTAACTCTACTTCCAAAGATGTAAGCAGAAGATAAAATGTTGTTTAGTCCTGAAGGACTGCCACAGTACCAGCAACAAAGTAGGTATTCAAAGTTTGTTTAGCCGGGCTCGGTGGCTCAGCCTGTAATCCTGCGCCTTTGGGAGGCTGAGGTGAGTGGATTGCCTGAGCCCGCGGGTTCGAGACCCGCCTGGGCAGCGAGACCTCGTCTCTACAATAAATCAAAAAATCAGCCGGGCGTGGTAGCGCATGCCTGTAATTCCGGCTACTTGGAAGGTTGAGGCGGAAGGATCGCCGGAGCCCAGCAGGTCGAGGCTGCGGTGGCCGGGAGCAGCCACTGCACTCCAGTCTGGGCGACAGAGTGAGACTCCAACTCAAAAAAAAAAAAAAAAAAAACTTTGTTTAAAAGTAATTTAAAATAATTCAGATAGTCAAAGCTTAAGGAACACAATGCTGGAGTATAAGAACTGTAGAAAAAGGAAGCTAAAATTCTGCTTATAACCTCATGTTAAGGCATTTTTAGATGTTCAAGCCATGCATCCATGAGAGAGTCATAGAGGAACGTGAACAAAAGCACCACAGGAAAAGAATTGCTGAGGAGCAATTTTGGCCATCTTGCAGAGCTGCAGAGATACCAGGATAAAGATTGGAAGTCTGGGGCAGCCAAGATAATGGGTACACACTTAGGGCTTATAGAACCCCTTCCCACCCCCTAACAAAAGGCAATAAAGTAGAATTAAACATTATGTTTTAAAAGTAAGGGCAAACTAGAGAAAAGCCAGCCATGACAAATTCCGAAACTCAGCCTTGGCTGGATTAACATTTCTCTTCCTCTAGAAACAGAGTACTGAAAAAGCCAGTGAAAAGAATATTAAAGCATCTCTTAGAAAGGTAACATCATTCACAACCACTATAAATGTTTAAAACATATATATATATAAACAGTGATAGTTACATAATTAAATTCAAATGTAATCAAATTGAAGTTTAATTTAGATAACAGTAAAACGTGCTTTTCAAATTATACTATTTGATGGGTTTTATAAATGTATACACTTGTATAAACATCATAACAATCAGATAAATAGCATATTTTAATAACTCCATAAAGTTTTTTCATGATACTTTGCAGAAAATTCCCTCCTTCTAGGTAAGCACTGAAATGCTTTCTGCCACTTCAGATTAGTTTGACCCATTCTAGAATTTCACACATATACAGAATAATGTGGTATGTACTTTTTTGTGTCCTATCTTTGTTGTGCTGCTTTTTTATTGTTGAGTAGTATGTTATCTGAAAATCTCCCAACATTTGTTTTCCATTTAATTGTTGTTGGACATTTTGTTTGTTTCTAGTTTGGAGGTATTATAAATAAAGCAGATGTGAACATTCATATACAAGTCTTTGTGTGTATTATCTATGTGTTTTAATTTCTCCTGGGTAAATATCTGGGAGTGGCATGCATTGCTGTCACCTAGTAAGAGAACCTAATGAAATGTTTTCCAGGCCAGTTGTGGTGTCTCAAGCCTGCAATCCCAGCAACTTTGGAGGCCAAGGAGAAAGAATTGCCTGAGTCCGCGGGTTCGAGACCAGACTGGGCAATATGGTGAGACCTCATCTCTACAATAAATAAATAAAAAAAATTAGCTGGGTGTGGTAGCATATGCCTGTAGTTCCGGCTACTTGGAAGGCTGAGGCTGAAGGATCACTAGAACTCAGCAGGTCGACTGCACTCCTTCCTGGGCGACAGCGTGAGGCTCCAACTCAAAAAAAATATATATTTTCCAGAAAACCTTGTACTTCCAAATACAACAGATCTGATAGATCAAGCTGCTCCACATTCTTGCCAAAATAAAGTTTTCAATCTGTTTTAAAAACTGTAGCCCTTTCAGTGATTTTGTGCTAATATTTTATTGTGCTCTTTGCATTTTTAATGACTAATAATATTGAACATTTTGTCACATGTTTATTGGCCATTCATATAGATTATTTCTTAAAGGTCTCCCTTTCCCAGTTTTTATTGGATTATTTTGATTATTATTGAGTAATGAGAGTTCCCTGTCAGACACATGTATTAGGAATGTTTTTTACCAATCTGTTTCTTACTTTTTAATCTTCTTGATATTTTCTTTTAAAAAGCAAGCGTTTATCATTTTAATGAAATTTAGTTTATCATTTTTTTTCTTTTATGGCTAGTATTTAATAGTTTCATACTAAAAATTGTTGCCAAAAGCAGAATAGAAATTTTTCCCTATGCTTTTACAAAAAATTTTAGATTTTAGCTTTTAGGTCTATAATCTATTTCAACTCAAGTTTTGTGTCTTGTGTGAGTTAAATATTAAGAATTTTTATGTGAATATTCAGTTGTTCCAGCACCATTGCTGAAAATTGTAATGCTTTCCCATTTAATTACTTTTAGTGTCTGTATTGAAAAATACAGTCGTTACAGATGTGTGAATCAATTTCTGGACTTTTAGCTCTGTTCCAATGATCCATACATCTACACCTATGCCAATACAATACTGTTGTGATCAATTGGTAGTCTTTATTTTACATGGATGTAAAAAAAAAAAGGATGTCCTTTAACCTAATTTCTTTTTTTTTATTAATCAATATTTTTTATTATGGTTTTGTGGGGTACAGTTAAGGGTTAGGTGTACAATTACGTTTCATTCAGGCACCCTGTTGATAAGAGTTGCTTTCCCATCCTCAGACAGATATTTGCTACTGTTAATCCCATCCCCCTCCCCCTTAATTTCTTTTTTTCATTAGTTTTGGATATTCCAGGTTCTTTACATTTCCACATAAATTTTAAAGATAGCTTGGCAATTTCTATTTTTAAAAATTTATTAATAAATTTTATTAAATTTTTATTACTAAAATTTTAATTTGGATTATGTAGAATCTACAGAATAATATAAGAAAAAAGATATCTTAATATTATTGAATTTTTCAAGCCATGACCATTATCTGTATTCTACTTATTTGGAGTCTTATTTAATTTCTCCCAGCATTTTTTTTGGTATATTTAAGTGAAGATTTCTTAAATACATATTTTTAAGTTTATTCCCAGGCAGTGAATATAATCTAGATAGTATTTTAAATAAAAAATGTTTTTATTTTAATTTGCAATGTGTTAATATATAAATACATAATTTTTTCATCATTCTTGTATCCTGAGGCCTTGCAAAAATGTTAGTTCAATAGTTTCTTGTATATTCCTTAGAATTTCATATTTACATAGTACGGCAACTGTAAACTTAGGGTCTTGCTTTTTCCTTTTAAAATGGTATGCATTTTATCTCTTTCTCACGAATTATTGCAATAACTTCCAGAAAAAATATTGAATGGAATTTAAGAGAGCAGACATCTTTGCTTTATTCTTAATCTTAGAAAGAATTTAGTTTTTCACAGTTAAATATATTAGTTATGCATTTTTTAAAATATATTTTATCAAATTAAGAAAGTTACTTTCATTTCTAATTTCTGAAAATTTTATTATAAACAGATGTGAATTGTGTAAAATATCTTTTATGGTTTTAGAAAGAGTACTATATTATTTTTCTTCATTATTCTCTTAATATAGTGAATTATACTGATTGATATAAATGTTAAACAAACCTTGTTTTCCAAGATTAAACAAAATGTGGCAATGGTGAATTGTCTTCTTTGTGTATTGGTGTATTCAATTTGCCAATGTTTACTTAAGAGTTTTTGTGTCTGTATTCCTGAAGGATAGTGGTCTGTAGTTTTATGCAATGGTTTATTTAGCTTTAAATCACAGTAATGCTATACTCATAAAAGAACTCCACCAAATGTCTTTAGACAGTGACCTCACTTGTGTCCTCTATTTATTTTGCATTGATTAGCATAGCTCAAGGCTTATCAATTTCATTGAACTTTTCAAATAGTTTTCTATTTAATTTGTGCTTGCCTATATTTTGCCCATTTTCGGTTTCATTTATTTTTGCTTTTCAGAATTTCCTGTATTTATTAACTTTGGATTTAGCTTTCTCTTCTATTTCTATCTTCTTAAGGAAGATTAGATTATTGATTCTTTAGAGATTTTGTTTTCTTTTCTGATCTAAGTATTTAAACTATAAAATTTTCTCTAAGTGCTACTTTAGATATACATGACAAACTTTATGCTAAGTTCAGTTCTAAATATTTTCAAGTTGTCCTTGCAATTTCTTCTTTTCCTTTTAGATTATTTAATTGAGGATTGGTTAATTTTTAAATATGTAGGAATTTTCTATATTCTGTTACTGTTTTTAGCTCAACTCTCTTGTGGTTAAGTGGCATAGACTGCATGAATTTATTTATTTTATTTTTTCTTGTGCACTGACTATTTCTTCTGTTTTTTTTTGGAGTGATGTTCTATATATACACCAATTAGGTCAAGTTAGAAGATAGTGTTATTCAAGATTAATATATTCTTACTATTTTATATTTATTTGCTCTATTCATTATTAATAGAGGAATGTTCCAGTTCCAACTATAATTGCAAATTTCTACTTTTCCTTTCAGTTCTTCCGGTTTTTTTTTTCATATATGCAGTAGCTCTGCTAACAGTGGATGTGCATTTTTTACTTCTATGTCTCTTGAATAAGCTGCCCTTTTAATTTGTATGAAACGTTGGTCCCCTTTTTTTTTGATAATATTCTTTCTTCTGAAGTTTACTATTTTGGAAGTTAATATGTACCAGCTGTCTTATAAATCACTTTTGCATAATATAACTCAATTATTTCACATTTAATTGGATCTGAATATTTATATGTAAGGTGTTGCTCTTGTAAAACAGCATAGTGTTGGACCTTGAAATTTTATCCAATTGGAAACTTTTTATGTTTTAATTGAATAATTTAGAACATATATATTTAGTACATCTATCAACATGATTAGTTTTTAATGCTATTGGTTTTCCATAGGTTTAATCAATTCTTTATGTCATTTTCATTCTTTTTCTGCCTTTAGTGAGTTAACTCAGTACCGTTGGTACTCTGCTTTATCTCCTTTATTCACTTCAGACCTATTTCTTCTTATTTTAGAAGTTGTTTTAGGGTTCACAGTATGCATCTTTTAATCATCACCATCTACCTTCAAATAATATTATACTACTTCATGAGAAATAAGACCCTTAAAAATATAATTTCATTTCATTCCATTTCTTTTTTGTGACATTTTTGTCATCCATTCTGCTACATCAAATGTTATTAATATCAAAATAATTATTTTCTGTTTAGTTAAAATGAACGTAATTTAATTTTCAAGAAAATGAAAACTTAAGAAAGCACATTTTAATATATTTTAATACATACATAACATTTCCAAAGCTTTTCATTCATTTGGTAGATCCAAGTTTCCTTTTGTTATGATTTTTCTTCAGGCTGAAAAAAACTCTTTAATATTCACATTGTGTAGGTTTGCTAAGAACAATTGTTCTCAGCTGTATTTGTTGTTTTTGCTTTAAAATGTTGATATATTGCTTTCATTTGTGAAAAATGGTTTTGCTAAATATAGAGCTCTTATGTAGACAATTTTGTCTCTTAGCACTTTAAATATATCATTTCATTTTCCTCTGATTTGAATTATTTATCAAATAAATTTAGCAATAACTACTATTATCTTTGCAATTGTTCATATAATATGCCTTTTATTCTTTTTCTCTGCACTTAAGATTTTCTATGTATTAATTATTTTTAACAACATTATTTTACTGCTCCCTGCTATAGTTCTGTTTTTCTGTGTAGGGTTCACTAAGGCTCTTGGTCTGTAGAGTTATATTTTTAAATCCCATCTATTTTATTATTTACATTTCAAATATTCTATTTTTGAAGCCCCAAAATTTCATTTGGTTGTCTTTTACATTTTTAGTTTTTATTCTCATTATATTTATATTTTACACATATTTATAATAAATATCTTAAATTCCTTTCCCAAAATGCCACAATCGTCCTCATTTTTGGAACTTAAATTTTATTCCCAGTTATGTGTGAGCTTCCTGCTAGTTGTTTTTGCCTGGTTCCATGGAGCAAAACACAAAAGGTGAAGTCACATCTGACCCTGAAGAAATACAAAAGATCATTAGAGACTACTATCTACACTTGTATGGAAACAAACTTAAAAACCACAAGAAAATGGAGGACTTTCTGTCATCACACAACCTGCCTAGGTTGAAACAAGAAGAAATTGAGACCCTAAATAGACCAATAACAATCAAGAAAACTACCTACAAAAAAAAACCCTGGACCAGATGGTTTTCCAGCAGAATTCTACAAGACATTTAAGACATTAAGGAGGAGCTGATTCCAATCCTACTGAAGGTATTTTAGGTGATTGATAAAGATGGACATCTCCCCAAATCCTTTTACACAGCTAACATCACATTGATATCCAAGCCAGGTAAAGACCCAACAAAGAAAGAGAACTATAGGCCAATATCTTTGATGAACACAGATGCTAAAATTCTCAACAAGATCCTACCAAACTGGATTCCACAACACATCTCAAAAATCATCCATCATGACCAAGTAGGCTTCACTCCTGGGATGCAAGGCTGGTTCAACATTCGTAAAACCATAAATGTAATTAAATACATCAACAGATGTCAAAACAAAAACCACATGATTATATCATTAGATGCAGAAAAAGCTTTTGATAAAATAAAAAGCTTTTGATGCAGCACCGCTTCTTGATAAAAACCCTTGAACATCTAGGCATACGGGGAACATATCTCAAAATAGTAAAAGCCATGTATGAGAAACCCACAGCTGGCATACTCCTAAATGAACAAAAATTGGAACCATTTCCCCTGAAAACTGGAACAAGACAAGGATGCCCACTCTCACCCCTCCTGTTCAATATAGTATTGGAAGTCCTGACTAGAGCAATCAGAGAAGAGAAGACAATCAGGGGTATCCAAATAGGAAAAGAGGAAGTCAAGTTATCTCTCTTTGCAGATGACATGATTGTGTACCTTGAAAACCCAAGAGAATCTGTCAAAAACCTCCTTACACTGATAAATGCCTTTGGCAAAGTCTGAGGATATAAAATAAATGTGCAAAAGACAATCGCATTTCTTTACACCAATAATAAATAAACAGAAACCCAAATAAAAAGCACAATTCTAAGCCGGGCTTGGTGGCTCAGTCTGTAATCCCGTGCCTTTGGGAGGCTGAGGTGAGTGGATTGCCTGAAACGAGGGTTCAAGACCCGCCTGGGCAGGCGGGACCTCATCTCTACAATGAATCAAAAAATTCACCAGGCATGGTAGCACGCGCCTGTAATTCCAGCTACTCGGAAGGCTGAGGCGGAAGGATCGACAGAGCCCAGCAGGTTGAGGCTGCGGTGGCCGGTAGCGGCCACTGCACTCCAGTCTGGGCAACAGAGTGACACTCCAACTCAAAAACATTAAAAAAATAAAATAATAATAAAGCACAATTCCATTTACAATAGCCACACACACACACACAAAAAATTAAATACCTTGGCATCTTCCTAACCAGAGAAGTGAAAAACTTTTACAATGAAAACTAGAAAACTCTGCTTAAAGAAATCAAAGATGACACAAACAAGTGGAAAAATATCCCATGCTCATGGGTTGGAAGAATCAGCATTGTGAATATGTCCATCTTACTTAAGGCAATCTACAGGCGCAATGCAATACCTATCAAATTACCAGCAACATTCTTCTCAGACGTAGAAAAAACAACACAGGAATTCATATGGAAACACAAACATCCAAGAATAGCCAGAATAATCCTCACCAAAAAAACAAACAAAAAAAAAAGCAGGCGGTATCACATTACCAGACTTCAAACTTTACTATAAAGCTACAATCATCAAAACAGCTTGGTACTGGTATAGGAACAGGCATATTGATCAATGGAATAGAATTGAGATTCCAGAAACGAAACCTCAATTTCTCAACCAACTCATCCTCGACAAAGCCTCCACCACCTACCATTGGGGAGAGGAGTAAATGGTGCTGGGAAAACTGGCTGACCACATGCAGAAGATTGAAACAGGACCCCTATCTATCCCCATACACAAAAATTAACTCCAAATGGATCAGAGACCTAAATGTAAAACCTCAAGCCATAAGAACCTTAGAAAATGAAGGACATACTCTCATGGAAATTGGAAGTGGCATCCAATTCCTGAACAAAACCCAAAACCCACAGGCCATAGAGATAAGATAGACAAGTGGGACCTCATTAAACTGACAAGCTTCTGTAAAACCAAAGAAACCATCAAGAGAGCAGGGACACAGCCTACAGACTGGGGAAAAGATTCCAGGTCTGACAAAGGCTTAACATCTTGGATCTACAAGGAACTCAAGCATGCTGAAAAGAAAAAAACAAACAATCCCATTATAAAATGAGCAAAAGATATGAACAGACACTTCACAAAGGAAGACATTCAAGCAGCCAAAAGACACATGAAAAAATGTTCAACTTCACTAATCATCAGGAGATGCAAATCAAAACCACACTGAGATACCACCTAACTCCTGTCAGAATGGCAATTATCAATAACTCAAAAAATAACAGTTGCTGGAGAGGGTGTGGCGAAAAGGGAACACTTCTACACTGTTGGTGGAAGTGCAAACTAGTACAACCTCTGTGGAAAACAGTTTGGTGACTCCTAAAAGTTCTAAATATCGACCTCCCATATGACCCCACAATCCTCCTACTGGGAATATACCCTGGAGAACTCAAATCACTCTATGAAAAAGATACCTGCACACGAATGTTTATCGCAGCATTGTTCACAATAGCAAAAACCTGGAAACAGCCATGCTGCCCGTCAAAAGAGGACTGGATTAAAAAAATGTGGTACGTATACATGATGGAATACTATGCAGCCATAAAGAAGAACAAAATCATGAATTTTGCAGCAACCTGGATGGAACTAGAGTCTATAATACTGAGTGACCTCTCACAGAAACAAAGATCTGAGTATCACATGTTCTCACTCATATAGTAGACCTTGATCATCCAACATATTACCATAAGAAAATGACTGATAATGGTGGGAAACTGTTGGGGGGAGGGAAAGGGAGATGGGATTGATGGTAGTAAACATCTGTCTGGGGATGGGGAGACACCTTTTATCAACAAGGGTACCTGAACGAAGCATATTTGTATACCTAACCCTTAACTGTACCCCACAATATCATAATAAAAAATATTGATTATAAAAAAAAAAGAAAAGGTTCTTGTTCAAATTACTGGTATGGTGTGCCTCCTGACTCCACCCTGAATGACACAGTAACTCAACATCAAAGGATGGGCTAGAACCGGGGTCACCTCCAAACCATTGCTATAATTAATCTAAAAAAAAAAACAAAAACGAAACACACACACACACACACACACACACACACACACATACACACACACACACACACTAAGCCCAACAAAACCATAAAGTGTATCTCTTTCTTGAAGGGAAGAATAAAAGTCCCAAAACACCACATTAAAAAAAATTGAAATACTGGCTGACAAAATTTCAAAACAATCTACAGGTGTCACATCTCTATTTCAAAAAGTTTTTTAAACTCTACACAGAAAAAAAATATGAGAAACCACATATAGGCACATTATACTCATATTAATGAAAAATAAAGGGGAAAGAAAAAAATTTTAAAGCATAACCAGAAATAAAGAAAACATTTCCTTCAAAGGGTAATTGTCACACACAAAAAGGATTTTTTCACATGAACTATGAAAATCAAAAGATAGTAGATTGGCATCTTTAAAGTGCTGTGATTAAAGGTTGCCAAATGAGAATTCTATACCAGAGAATATGTATCCTTTAAAAGCAAGAACATGTGAGAGATAAAACCAACAATTCATAGAACACAAGAAAGTCATCATGCTCTTGGGGCTGACAAAGATTTCTTAACAGCCTACAAAATACTAATCATAAATAAAAGGACTGGTGATTGGATATATTAAAATGAAGACCTCTTTTCATCATAAAATACCATTAATGAGTGAAAATGCAAGGTTTAAAATGGAAGGAGTTTGCAATACATTTATTCAATTGACATTTATATTCAAAGTAGATAAAACTTCCAAGTCAATTATTAAAAGGCAGGCAAACAGTATTTTTAATGAGCAAATGATCTGAATAGGCACTTCACCCAAGAGGTTATAGGATTGACCAGTAAATTTCAACTCCATTATTAGTCATAAAGGAAATACAAATTTTAAAACCACAGTGTGACACTGTACACACTCGTCAGAATCCTTGAGTGGATAAATAAGTTAGTGTACTTATATAACAAAATATTATGTGACAATCAAAATGAGCATTATACAGCTACATACAGCAATCTGGTTAACTCACAGACATAAGATACAAAAAGGAGTATGAATGATTTTATGTATATAAACTTAAAAATCAGAATAAATTAATTCAAAATAAAGTTAGAGTAATGATATAAGGAAGAAGGAGGTGTTAACTGGGTAGTAGGATAAGGATGATTTGAAGGGTCTCTAGTCTTATTCCATATCCCAATCTGGATATTTATTATGTGGGCATACACATATGCAAAATTCAATCAAGCTATACTTTCAATATCTATTTATATTATATTGTATTTTAATAGATATGTAATAAAAATGATATTAAGCAATATGAAATACTCTATTATTATATATTATAATGCATCACAGGTATGCTACAGGAAAAGATTAAAATAAGTCAAAGAAATTTGGTAAGCACACATTTATATCCTTTCTGAAGATAAAGCAAAAGAAAAATATTGCAATAATAGAAGATGTGGGAAGAGTACTTTGAAAAATATTTTAAATTATTTGTGAATACCATCTATTATCACTGTTATCACAGTATGAACAATATTTCTATTAGAAAGATTTTTCGTCTTCCCAAGTACCAACTGTCTAAATTTGCTGAAACTAACATTGATGTATTGAGTGTTTAGTATATGTCAGACTCTGTAATGATCATTTTCAGTGCATTACCCCATCTTATAGTCTGAACAATCCCATAACGTAGGTACATGTCCTATTATTAGTGTCATTTTATATATGAGAAAACTGAAGTTTAAATAGGCTTAGTAATTTGAATAAAGTCATGCATTAACATGTGGCAGAAATAGGTGCTTAGGGCAGTGCTTGTCATATTGAAAACACACAACCCATAGTTGCTGAAAAACAATCAGCAAGGGTTCTAATCCTCTTCATTCATGCTGTGTGTTTATAACTATCTTGCCTCTCAAAAGGAGCCCTTAAAAATGTGATACAAAATTGGCCCAAATTTGAAGATACCATGATTACTATTATTTATTAGTAAGTTATTTGTTAGCATATTGATCTTAGTAACTATTTTTTGATTTCACTATTTCTTGACTCATTCGTTCAGCAACTATTTATGGAGCATCTGCTATTTACCAGGGTTACAAATGCGGGAAAGTTTCTTCTTCTCACAGAGCTAGCAATCTAGAGAGGGAAGACAAATAAGTATGATAAGTTTAGAGAGTGATAAATTGGTAGGGTAAAAGGATAGAGACTACAAGACTACTTGTATCTTGTATCAGAAGATATCCAGGGGAAACCTCTCCAAAGAGGGAACTAAATAACAAGACAGAGGCTGGCCAAGCAAAGACCTGGAGAAAGCACATTATATGAGGAGAAGCAGCAAATGAAAGGGTCCAGGTCAGCTGGGTAAGTTTAAGCAACTCTGCATTAGTGAGCAAAGTGACCTTTAACATCCATGTTTTTAAAATGTTTGTCTTGAGTTGTACTTGCAATACTATCTATGCTCGCTCTGACTTGAATGTCAGGTCTGAGTATTACTAGTAATTCTCTGACTCTGCTATATTATGAGCAATTTATCTCTGACCCTACGATTGCACTTTTAACTTAGCAAAGAAAAGCCCTGACATTCTTTAGACCCACTGGTCCAAAACGTCAGTTTAATGAGCACCTATTTTTATTTGAGCATGTCTCTTGCAGTATATCTCCACCTAAGCAGTTTGTAGCAGTAGTATCTTTAACAACATAAATACTGTTCCTGACACTAATTTTCAAACTTCCATGTGGCCCTTGGTATGTTAAAATGCAAATTCTGGTGCAGGAGATCTGGACAGAGCCTGAGATTCTACATTTCTGACAAGTTCCCAGGAGATGACTCTGCTGCTGATTCTTGAACCACACATGAGTAAAAAGACTTTGGAAGACTTTTGAGAAATAAAAATATCTCTATCTTCCAGTGATATTTAAGAGCCTGTAGATTTTTACAGCCTGTCAGAATGGGACTCTGGGCAATGGCACAGATGGTCTGCTTCTTAATCTGGCTCTGGCTGTGATGATTAAGTTAAATAACATATGTGAAAACATTTTACACATATTAAGTGCACAATTAATATTACTTTTATCTAGTGGAAATTTAGCTGCCTCAAATAAAAACTGAATTACTGATGATGGCACTATTAAAATTGTGCCTTAGTAACATAAGTTCTTAAACTGGACTTCTCATTATGTATGAGATGGGACAGTCAACATATGGTGCACTTTCTTTGTGTTCAGCACTGTGTTAAACATTGAGAGAACAGCAATGGTTTTTCAGAAGAGTCTCTGTCCGCAAGTATCTCCAATATAGTTGAAAGAGTGAAAAAAATAATTAAAGAAAGAATATAATTAGCCGCAAATTACTATGACAGCACGTTAATTACTACAGGAGCTCAGAGGCTAGTGAGACAAGTGAGGTCTGATGCTGATGTCCTGTTCTACAACCTACTGTGAGCAAACCTGATGAGGGCAAGGAGACCATGCTAAGCAATAGGCTACTTTGATTTCTCCAATCCCAGGCTGACTCACTGGGTACAAAGAGGATGAGCTTTCACCTTTTCCCAGTGTGCTGTTTCTTGCTTGCACAATATCTGAGGAATAGATGAGACAATGTAGATCTGCATCTACATGCTTTATCAACCATATAGACCTGTCAAAGGACAATGGAGAAAGCATGGGGCTACAATTCCAGAAGTTCTCAAATGCACATGCCTGTATGTATAATATATATGCATGTATGTATGTATGCATGTATGTATAAATATGTATAGATATAGATGTGTTTCGACATTCCTTATTCTTTTGTCTTTTGTTCCCTTCCTGCCTCTAGTCAAGTTCCACTCAGGACTGATCTTGGAGCATGTTCAGTGCTTCATATTGCAGTTCTTTTTTAAAGTTTTTTAGTTTTGTTTTGTTTTATTGGGTTGACAGCCAAGTCTATCTTATTTGGCATCTCTACAGTTCTTATCTGATAATTACTCAAACAGTATTTGATTTCCTTTCAAGTGTGAGCAAACTGAAACACTGTCAGAATGATGCAAAAAATATATTTACTTTCCATTCATTGATTGGTGTTAAACTTGCGTTTCTTATACTCTTTCACTTTTATGAGGTATGAGTTATGTGTGTCTGCACATTGCATCTTGGATTTTTAAAAGTCTATCTGTTTCTAAAATACAATTCGAACTTGAACATAAGCATGTGTTTCATCAGCAGTTTTGCTGCTCATTATCTTACTTTCCAACACCTGGAATAGTCAAGCAAGGCCTCATAGAAGAGATAGATCTTAGACTAAACCTTGAAAAACAGGTAAGACTTCAGAGGGTCAAATTAAGGGAGGGAGGTGTGAGGAGATTTTAGGTAAGTAAATAGCGAGAGTGCTCAGATAGAAAAGGGCATTTAATTAAAGTGGGTAGTACATATTGAGAGGAAATACAGAATAAGGCTTAATAGAATAAATGAGGCCATACAGGGGAGGATCTTAATTGACAGGCAACAGTTGGACTTGAGACAGAGGAAAAAAAGTGCCCTGAGTGTTGGACTGTAAAGAGTGACATGAAATAAATAATGTTTATGAAAAAATAAAACTGAATTATGGATACAAATTTACTGGAATTATTTAGTATCTAGGACCGAGAGTAGAGTTTAAACTATCTAAAAGAACAGTGAAGAGGATGGAAATGAATCACTGCACCTCCTGATCTATTTTACAGAGTAAGTATGCAAAGATGCTATTTGATAACATATGCCACTTGAGAATATCCAGCAACTTCATGGGTACGTCTAAGACACCTTATTTTTCATGATTCCGAAGTGCAATAAATGAAACTTAAGTGTTTCTCAAGTCTTCAGCAGACAATCCCTGGATGTGTTCATTTCTTTGGAAAGGGAATGTCATAGATATCTCAGTTATGAAGAATTCAAGATGAAGCTTCTCTTTAGGATATTCACATAGTCAGATTGCCACATTCTTTGAAGCACTAGAAGCAAAAATTCGACCATGATATGTTCTCAGCACCTTTTAACTATACATGCCTTCATCTCTCATTTCTGGAAGATTTTGTAAGAATCTTGAATGTGTGTGTGCATGAATGTGTGTGTGTGTGTGTGTGTGTGTGTGTGTGTGTGTGTGTGTACGTATGCACATGTGAGCTATGGTTGAATATAAGATATTTGTGGTCTAACAAAAGTCTTAAGAACCATGTCTTTATTTCATCATTTACCTGCTAAAGATAAATGATGAATGTAATATGTATGTTTTTTGACTAATTTTATTATGGCATAGTATCCGGAAAATCTAATCTTGTCCCTTCTGTGCCATTCATCATCTAGACTCAGTTACATTCTCTTCTACATGACATCTAAGAGCTTTCATGATCGGTGTCCTGTCTAATCTCTGAACTCTAAACTCTTTCCACTTCTTATCTTAAACTTTTTATATAACACCAAACCACTTGGAATTAATTATACAGTCTTATATACACTCTCTCTTCCACAAATTCTCCTGTTCACTCATTTGCCTGGAATGTCCTTCCCCTGTTGACTTCAAGAGTTCCTTCTGAACAATTCATCATTTCTAAGATAAAAGATATTTCTATTTCCATCTCTGTTTTTTTTTAATTTTTCTAATTTCTATTAATAAACTCATCTTTTAGGATTAATCTTAGCCCTGACCTCCTTTGACCTATCCTGCTATATTGCAGTCTGCAATTATATGTTGTACTCTTACATCTGTGGCTTTATGCTTTATATATATGTACTCATAAAAACATGCAATCAGTACGTATTATGATTATCATTTTGTGAGTCTCCTCCACTGTGATTCCTCAGGGAAAAGACTTTTCATATTTCCAGCATAAAATAGAGTGGTTAGAAAACAATCAATACTCAATAATATTTGTTAATTAAATAAGTGTTTGTGTTCATTGTTATTACTAAAATCATTACCATTGTAAATATGAATAGCAATGTCATCTAGAATCTTGAGTCAAAATTTGGAACTCCAATCTCATAATGAAATATCTTTACCTCTGTAAAGAAAAACAGTAAACTATAAACTGCTAGCAGGAGCTCTATCTTCGGGGGTCTTGGAAACAACTATGTAGGATGGGGTGATCAAGCACAAATGTTCCCAGAAAATTTTACAATAATGTATGAACACAATATTTATCTCTGACAACTATTTCAGAAAAACTAGATACTCTGGATAAATAGACGGGTATAATAGTGACACACATTTGTGAAGATATCAGACAGACTGTATCGTGCAGGGGTTAAGGGTATACACCTTTGTGATCAGATGGGCTTGACTCGAATTTCCATTCTAACCATTATTAGCTGAGTATAACCAGCAACAAGTAACTTATATTTTCTCTGTATTACTTTTCTCCTCTCTAAAATGGGGATAATAATAGTACCTAACTCCCAGGATTGTTTATATGATTCAATGTGTTAATACTTATTCATAGCACTTAGAATTGCATTTGACCAAGAACAATTACTTAGTCAATATTTTGGGGAGAAGTAGGGGTAGCACTAACAATATTACCATTCTTCAAGTGGAAATAGTATTTTGGAAACCCAGAAACTTAGCAAAGTAGAATATGATTGGGGGGGAGGGTCCAGGTTTAATAAAGAATGAAGATAAATTTTTTGACATTCAATTATTTTAAGATCTTTAAAACTATATTTTGATAGGTTATTTATGCTCACTACCTATTAATTGATTAGATTGTTATAGATAAGTACTAAGCAAGAGAGAAGCAAGTCGTTTGCATAACAGGAAAATATCTTTAATGCATCTGCAGGCCATGAAATACAGTGAAAGTATACAGATAGTCTTACATACTATGAATCATTTTCAAAGGTTGATTCCAGGGGAATATAAATATCATGAATTAACAATCGTTTATAGTAAACATAAAGTCATTTAGTTATAAATAACATATATGAAACAATTTTTAGATAGGAAAACACTGTTACTAGAGGTGACAAACAAACCATAAACAACCAAACCTAAGACTCACTTCCTTCTTATTTTTTTCCACTTCACAAAATTGCCTAATCAAAGTTGTTAGCTTTGATGTGATAAAAACTGTTTATAATCACCCTAGTATTTCCTAGATATGTCATTCTCATCTTCCCTCCCCTCTACCTAAAACATGGACAGAGAAAGTCTGGGACCACACTGATTCTGCTACATTTTTTACCAAATGTTGGCCTCTTTGAGGCTGTCTTATTTTTCTTGCATTCTAAACAGCTATAATTACTTTTAAAATTTAAGTTATTTATTCTTAAGCTTTTCCACATAAGGCTATATTTTACCCTATTTTTATAACTTTAAGACTATTTGACTTAGACAGTGGTATCATAAAGTATTTACTGAAAATATATAATGACCTTTGTACTATAAATCATGGCTTCTTGAGGCTCTTAAAATAATTGGAAAGACAGAAAATATGCAGAAAAAGAATTTTAGATGTTCACATAAATATTTTAATAGTATGATGATTATTTAGTGAGTCATTGATTTGTCTGATAACATTTAGAAAATTCTTATCATTGGCCATATACTATAAGATCTGAGAGTAAAACATGACAAGCAAGATTCCTTACTTCGTGGAACTTACAGCCTAGAGAAGGAGAAAAATGATGAAATGAAAATTTATAATAAAGTATGAAACATAGCACAACAGGGAAAGTACAATGTGCTAACAGGACCTATAGAAGGCACAAATAACCAAGCTATGCATTAAAGGGCAAGTCAAGTTTCAGTGAAGATTAGATTTGCTGCAAGTAGCAGGGATCCAAACAGAGATCTAAAATAACAGTGATGTAAACAAAATAGAAATAGTATATTCCAGTCTCATGTCAACATCTGAAGGCAGGTAGCTGTGCAGCAATGCTCTGTGAATCCACTGGGGAGTCAGGCTTCCTTATCTTGCTGCTTCACCATCCTTACTATGCTATCTCAAGGTCTGAGATGACTGCTAAAGTTACAGCCAATGGGAACAATGAAAGGATTAGAGGATGCTTTTTGGAAGTCACAGAACACTCCCAGTTATGTCCCACTGGGCAATACCATGACCCTCACATAACATGCAAGGAAAACTTTTTTAAGTATTAATTCAATTTTTTTTTTTTGAGTCGGAGTCTCACTCTGTCGCCCAGACTGGAGTGCAGTGGCCGCTCCCGGCCACCGCAGCCTCGACCTGCTGGGCTCCGGCGATCCTTCCGCTTCAGCTTTCCAAGTAGCCGGAATTACAGGCATGCGCTACCACGCCCGGCTGATTTTTTGATTTATTGTAGAGATGAGGTCTCGCTGCCCAGGCGGGTCTCGAACCCGCGGGCTCAGGCAATCCACTCACCTCAGCCTCCCAAAGGCGCGGGATTACAGGCTGAGCCACCGAGCCCAGCTTAATTCAATTTTTAATAGTTAAAAATGGGGCTTCCAGAACAAAGATATAATAAAGATAAATATGAATTGAGTGATACATGATATATATCAAGAGGGTAAAGAAATATGACACTCAGAACAAAATCTGCAAGAACACATTAGCTTTTTAGCTTAAAATTTTAGATATTAAAATTCAACAGGATAAAAAGCAATTCAATTAAAAAGTGAGCAAACACTTCTCCAAAGAATATATACAGATGGCAAATAAGCATATTAAAATATGCTCAACATTATTTGTCATTAGAGAATTGCAAATTAAAACAAAGAGATACCACTACACACCTATTAGCATGGCTAAATTCCAAAAATGTGACAATACTGATTGCTGGCAAGGATGCAGAGCAATAGGAAGTTCCACTCATCCTTGATGGGAATGCAAAATGGTATTGCCACCTTGGAAGACAGTTTAGCAGTTTTTCATAAAGTTGTTCATAGTCTTATAATATCATCCAGTAATCGTGCCTCTAGATTATCCAAATGATTTGGGGAGAAAAATATGCATGCAGAAACTTGTATGGGAAAGTTTATAGCCACTTATCTCCTAATCACCTACAACAGGAAGAATTAAATGTGCTTCATTAGGATAAACCAAATGTGGGATAGTCATAAAATAAAATACTACCTGGGGATACAAAAGATTAAACTATAAAGCTATGTACAAACAAGGATGAATATTAGTACTTTATGAAAAAAATACAGTCAAAAAAGCTACATATTATATCATTTCATTTATGTGACATTCTGGAAAAAGTGGGATGGGAAAAGGTAGAGATCGGAAATAGAGCAGTGGTTGCCAGGGCTTTTAGGTGGCAGGAATGAAGTATGAACAGATAAAACAAAGGGAATTTTTTAGTACAGTGAGACATCATGGTGGATACAAAATACAATGTATTTGTCAAAACCCATAAAATATACATCACAATGAGTGAATCTTAATTTATGCAAATTAAAAATAATAATAATTTAGGAGGTTGGGAAATCTCAGGATCGTATGTGGAAAGTGACATTGTAACTTATTACAAATGTTTAAAACCAGGCATGATGTGGTGGAACATGCCTGTGGTCTTAGCTACCAGGAAGGCTGAGGAGTTTGAGGATGTAGTGAGCTGTGATTGTGTCACTGCACTCCAGCCTGGGTGACAAAGCAAGACCATGTCTCTAAAAAATAAATGCATACATACATAAATAACAAGTGTATGAAGCTATCTCACTGAAGGAGGTGGGGTAAAATGTGCTAATTTAAGTAATTTTGGAAACTCTTAAGACTAAAAGCAAAAGGAAGTATACATAAGCAGTACTGAAGTTGATAACATAAATAATAGTAAAGAACTACTATCATGTCACTGGAATTAAACAGTTTAGTAAATAATGGCAGTTGATGTAAGCCAGGTTCCTCATTGTTAGAGTGGGAAGTTACAGATAAACAAGGGAAGGAGGATAGAATGATAGATGTGATTAGTAAAAATTGGAAATCAGTACAAACTCATGTTTAGCTTAATATAGATATACATGGATGCATTGGATATATTGATAGATATGTGTATATACACACACACATATATGCACACACACATATTTCCTTTCTTTGTCAGCTGAAACCACCTAGAAGCAATGAAAATTGGCATTAGTGAGTATAGTTTGGCTTCCAATACTTTTTTTGTACATGAGAGTCATGTACAGCAAAGGAACAAAATATTTCAAGACTATAATAAAAGTTCAGTTTAAGACTTTACAAGGGACCACACATTTGAAATACTGAAAAGGATGCATACTAACTGGGAAATTGCCAACTGGTTTTCTTTCTTGCTGATCTCATAGGAGATATAACAAGCTGAGAAAATCCAGTTATACTTTTGCTAAAGAATTTCACATGTCAGAGAAACAATACTCTGTAGGACTCTGTTTCAATCAAAGAGGTCAAAATACACTTTGCGTATAAGCATGTATATGTGCATGCAACATAAGAGGCAAATGTTAAAATAAGCATAAATTCAGAACACCTTCATCTCAGGATATTTTCCTACATTAGGCCCCCAAAGTAAAATGCTCCCATGTAAGAATGTGAAATCCAGATTTTACTATATATACTCTAACAAGATTTATATCTTCTATTACTTGTATGCTGAACAAACACACAAGCTTTCACAAAAACTGAGTATGAGACCATTTTATGTTTTTTACTTTATATTTTTTATTGATACATATTATATATACATATTTTCAAGGTGCATGTGATAATTTGATACATTAATATAATGAAATAAAGGTAATTGACATATTCATCCCCTTAAACATGCACCTTTATGATAGAAACATTTGAATTATTCTTTTCTAGCTATTCTGAAATGTACAATTAATTAATTTTAACTATAGTCATTTTCCTATGATTCTTTTTTTTTCACCTTTAAATTTTTTATTTTAAAATTGTGGGATATAATTCAGGGTTAGGAATACAAATATTCATTGTGCAGGTACCCTTGTTGATGAGGAGTGCCCCCCTTCCTCCAGCAGATTCCCACTAGTGCCAATTGCACTTCCCCACCCCCTCTACTCCCCTCAGTTTCCCGCTACTGTCAATCCTTTTCTTATACTATTACAATAGTTGTTCAAGGTCCACTTATGAGTGAGAATATGTGATACTCAGCTCTTTGTTTCTGTGAAAGATCACTCAGTATTATAGACTCTAAGTTCATCCAGGTTGCTGTGAAGTTCATGATTTTGTTCTTCTTTATGGCTGCATAACATTCCATGGTGAGTATGTACCACGTTTTAAAAATTCAGTCCTCTTTTGATGGGCAGCATGGTTGGTCCCATGTTCTTGCTATTGTGAACAATGCTGCAATAAACATATGTGTGCAGGTAACTTTTTTATAGAGTGATTTGAGTTCTTCCAGGTATATTCTCAGTAGGGAGATTGTGGGGTCATATGGAAGGATGATTTTTAGAACTTTTAGGAATTGCCACACTGTTTTCCACAGATGTTGTACTAGTTTACACTACCACCAACAGTGTAGAAGTGTTCCCTTTTTGCCACATCCCCTCCAGCATCTATTTTTTTTTGGGTTATTGATGATGGCCATTCTGACTGGAGTTAGGTAGTATCTCAGTGTAGTTTTAATTTGCATTTCTGTGATGACTAGTGAGGCTGAACATTTTTTCATGTATCTGTCAGCTGTATGTCTTCTTTTGAGAACTATCTATTCATATATTTTGCCCACTTTGTAATGGCGCTGTTTGTTTGTTTTTTTCTTTTCAGCACATTTGAGTTGCTTGTAGATCCTAGATGTTAGGCCTTTGTCAGAAATAGAGTTGGCAAATATTTTTTCCAAGTCTGTGGAATGTCTCACTGCTCTCTTAATGGTTTCTTTGACTTTGTCAGTTTGGTAAGGTACCACTTGGGGTTTTGATAAGGAATTGGTTGCCAGTTCCCATTGCTATAAGAGTGTCTCCTGCATTTTTTAAGGTTCTTATAGTTTGAGGTTTTACATTTAGAACTCTGAGCCATTGAGAGTTGATTTTTGTGTATGGGGATAGGTAGAGGTCCTATTTCAAATTTCTGCATGTGGTTAGCCTGTTTTCCCATCACCATTTCCTGAATAGGTTCTCATCTTCCCAGTGGTAGGTGGTGGAGGCTTTGTAGAAGATGAGTTGGTTGAGAAATTGAGGTTTTGCTTCTGGAATCTCAGTTCTATTCCATTGGTCTATATGTGTGTTCTTGTACTAAGCTCTGAGATTCCTTCTTCTCCATGGCTAATTCTGCTTTCCATGCTTACCAGTTTATTATTTATTTCATTCACAGTATTCTTTACTGCTGGTATTGCAGTTATCAACTCCTTCCTATTTTTTTTCACCTCAATTCTTTTTATTCTCTCTATTAATGTCTTGATATCTCGTTTGTAGTTTGAGACCAGTCATTCTGGGGGCTCTTCATTGTTTGCATTCCAAAGTCTGTTTACTCAGTGTCTGACCTCCCAGGGGTCTGTGTGAGACCCGTATTATTCTTTTGGTTTTTCTTCATTTGTGCACACTCCCCGCTACCCTCCACACACACACTTTTTAATTTTTCCCCTCTTCTTTAATTCTGTTGTTCAGGGATGGTGTGGTTACTTTTACTTCTCTTTGGTCAATCTCCTATTCTTCCTTATGTGGATCCTCTGACTTTGTTCAATTCTGAAGCTGGACTGTGGGTTGGGGCTGTACGTTTTGCAGTTTAGAGGTTTAATTGAGGGGAGAGCTGTGATTCAAAATCTCTCTGCAGATCTCAGTATCCACTGAAAGGTGTATGGGCACCCTGGAACCCACTTCCCACTGCCTTATAATCTGTCCATGCAGTGGGGGTATAGGTTTGCTCCCTGGAAGAAAAATGAGGTAAGAAAAAGGAAAATAATGGAAAAAGGAAGGAGGGAGCAAGAGGAAGGTGGAGAGAGAGAAAAGTAAGGGGAAAATCAGGCAGACATACAAACTAACAAATGAAAAGAGAAACAAGTAAAAAAAAAAAAAAAACTAAAACACAGATAATCATACAAACACATTGTCCAACAAAACCTGCCTATTGATATACTCTTTCCATACACGAACAGGAAGTCTAAAGAACAGGAAAAAAAATCAGTAAAATAACAGAAACAAAGCAAGTACCAAAATGTTATCAAAAACAGAAAGAAAGAGGGGAAAAAAAACCCTAAAACAAAAAACAAGCGAAAATGAGCAAAACAAACAGAAAAAATAAATAAATAAATAAATAAAAACAAGGAACCAAACTCACTCTGAGGTTGTGCCTGCAAGTCCAACGTCAAGTCTGATCTCTAGCCCCTCCCATCTGCTCTTAGCACACTCAGATAGGGTTGCTCACAGCTTGGGTCAGATGCCCCAGGCTACTGTGGAAGGAGGTTGGATCAGATCTGGACTCACCTGGCTTGCTTCCTGTCAAGTCTGCCACTCAGGTCTGACCTGTCTGTGTCCAATCCAGCATGGAGGAGGGACTTCTGACTCTCCCAGTTTGATGAGATTACCTTAGGTCCCAAGTTGGAGGCTGAGTGGAGCTGGGTGGAGCTGGGCAGGCCTGCAGATCTCTGCCTGGTCCTTGGACAGAGAAAATGACTGCAGTCAGCATCTACTCTCTGGACTTGGGACTCCTCTCCAGCACTCCCTGATCCTCTCTCTCCACTGATCAGATCTGGGGCTCCACCTGATCCACTACAACAGGTGATGGTGTGGGCCAGTCACCAGGCAATGAGAATCAGCTGGATTTGGCAGGCTTTTCTCTGGACCATCCCCATGAACAACAGCAGATGATCTTGGACCCCTGCACTCCAATCTCAGGGTGGTAGGTGCTTGCAGTCACCCTCAGTGGGGGTCCCTGAGTGCATGAACCTGAGTCTCTCCTCAGATGGACTTTCACTCCCCCACCAGGGCATGCCTACTCATGCAGAGTCTTTAGGGACACTTCCTTTTGTGGAGATTCTCACATTCTGACTTGTCCAGTCATCATCTTAAGCTCTGCCCCCAAATTCTTACTGTTAAATAACTTATCTCTTCTTGGGGATATCAATTTAAAAATTCAAAATTCTTCAGAGAAACCTACACACCTAGATAAATGTGTGTAAAATTAAACTTGAATTAAGTGAGGATCTGACTTAGATTTGGATGATGACACAGACACACAGGAGTCATCTATGCAGAGATAGTAGGTGAAAACGTGGGATTCGAGACTATTATAGCAGGGCAAATCATAACTAGAAGAAAACCAAGAAAAGATGCTTGAAAATACTACTTTAAGTGACCAGAAGAAAAAAAATACAATTGTAAAATAAAATGAGTAAAAATGCTGAGAATGGAAGGAAGAAACACAATTCAAAGCTCAGTTCCTTTTGCATTTCTGATTGTGTTTATTTGGGCTTTTTCTTGGTCAATCTGAGGAGGGGGGTCATCAGTTTTGTTAATCCTTTCAAAGAACCAGCTTTTTGTTTCTTTGTTTCTTTCTATGGTATTTTTCTCTTCTATGTTGTGCATCCGGGCTTTTACTTTAGTGCGTTGGGTTCTTCTGTTGCAGTTTTGATGGTCTTGTTTTTTCAGTTCCATTAGGTTATTTGCTAGGCTGCTAACTCATGATCTTTCTATTTTCTTGATGTGTGTGGGTAGTGTTATAAATTTTCCTCTTGGTACTGTTTTCATGGCATCCCAGAGGTTTTGGTAAGATGTGTCTTTGTTTTCACTTGTTTCCAAGAATCTTTTAATTTCTGTGTTGACCCAGGAGTTGTTCAGCATCATGCTGTCTAGCGTGCATGACTTTGCATTTTTGGGGGGGATCTTGTTGGTGGCAATATTTATTTTTATTTCACTGTAGCCTGAGAAGGTGCATGGCAGTATTTCAAACTTATGAAATTTGTTTATGCTTGATTTATGGCTGAGGAAGTGGTCAATCTTGGAGTATGTTTCATGTGGTGATGAATAGAATGTATATTCCATGGTTGTTGGGTGAGGTGTCTGTAGGTATTTATTAAATTCATTTGGTCAAGCATCTAGTTAAGGTTTCAGATCACCTTATTGTTGTTTTTCCTTTATGATCTATCTAGGGCTATTAGTGAGGTATTTAAGTCCCCAGATATGATAATGTTAGAATTAATATATATATATTAATTAATATATATTTTTGATTTATTTAGTAGTTGCTTTACAAAACCTGGTGCGCCTGTGTTGGGTGCATATATGTTTAGGATGGATATTTTTGTTGACAGATTGAATGTTTCATAATTATGTATCATCCTTCTGTATCTTTTTAAATTTTTGATAACTTGAAGGTTGTTTTATCCTATGTTACAAATGCAACTTCTGCCTTTTTCTGTTTTCCATTCACCTGAACATCTGTTTTCCATTCTCTAACTTTGAGGCATTCTTTGTAGTGAGATGTGTTTCTTAAAGGCAGCATTAACTGATGCTGAAGAATTACAAAAGATTATTAGAGACTACTGTGCACATCTGTATGGAAGCAAACTTGAAAACCTAAATGAAATGGAAGACTTGAGCCGGGCTCGGTGGCTCAGCCTGTAATCCTGTGCCTTTGGGAGGCTGAGGTGAGTGGATTGCCTGAGCCTGTGGGTTCGAGACCTGCCTGGGCAGGCGAGACCTCATCTCTACAATAAAATCAAAAAATTAGCCGGACATGGTAGCGTGCACCTG
>NW_007259168.1:148591-148939 GCF_000164805.1 Carlito syrichta | reverse complement strand
TGGGTATCAATGTGATGTTGGCTTTGTAAAATGATTTGGGGAGAGGTCCATCTTTTTCAATCACCTGGAATACCTTCAGTAGGATTGGTATCAACTCCTCCTTAATGTCTTGTAGAATTCTGCTGGAAAGCCATCTGGACCAGGGATTTCTTTTGTAGGTAGATTTTTTATTATGTAGTCAATTTCCTTGATTGTTATTGGTCTACTTAGGGTCTTAATTTCTTCTTGTTTCAACCTATGCAGGTTGTGTGATGTCAGAAAGTCTTCCATTTCCTTAAGCTTTTCAAATTTGTTTCCATACAAGTGTACGTAGTAGTCTGTAATGATCTTTTGTATTTCTTCAGGGTC
>NW_007259168.1:107361-148571 GCF_000164805.1 Carlito syrichta | reverse complement strand
CAGGTCGAGGCTGCGGTGGCCGGGAGCAGCCACTGCACTCCAGTCGGGGCGACAGAGTGAGACTCCAACTCAAAAAAAAAAAGAAAAGGAAAAAGAAATGGAAGACTTTCTGACACCATGGTTGAAACGAGACAAAATTGAGACCCTAAATAGAACTATGACATCCCAGGAAATTGATTCCTTTATAAGAAAACTACTGACAATAAAAAAAGTTCTGGACCAGACAACTCTGCAGTAGAATTCCAAATGAAAGTATTCCAGTCAATTGAGAAAGATAGAACTCTCCCTAAATCATTTTATGAAGCTAACATCACGTTGATACTGAAATTGGGTAAACATCCAACAGAGAAAGAACTACAGGCCAATATCCCTGATGAACATAGAAGCAAAAATTCTCAACAAGATCCTAGAAAAATCAGATCCAACAAAACATTTCAAAAATTATCCAGGATTCGTCTCTGGGGTGCAAGGCTGGTTCAACATCCACAAGACCACAAATGTAATTCAATATACTAGCAGATGTAAAAACAAGAACCACATGATTTTATCATTAGACACAGACAAAGCTTTTGAGAAAATCCAGCATCCTTCCCCTTCTTAATAAAAACCCTTGAACACCTAGGCATAGAGGGAACATATCTAAAAGTAGTAATAGCCATCTATGATAAACCCACAGACATATATTGCATATAAAAACCCATATTGTGTCAGGTGTAGTGGCTCACATCTATAATCCCTGCACTTTCAGAGGCCAAGGTGAGAGGATTGCTTGAACCCAGGTGTTCGAGACCAGCCTGGGCAATTTGGTGACACCCATCTCTCCAGTAAATTTTTTTTTAAATTATCCAGTCATGGTGGTGTGTGCCTGCAATTCCAGCTTCTTGGAAGGCTGAGGCAGAGGGATCACCTGAGTTCAGCAGGTTGAGGCTGCAGTGGCCATGAGTGTGCCACTGCACTCCATCATGGGTGGCAGAGTGAGACTCCAAGTCAAAAAAAAAATACCCATATGCTAAATGGACAGAAATTGGAAGCACTTCCCCTGAGAACCTGAGTAAGATAAGGTTGCCCACTTTCACCCCTTTCAACATAGTGTTGAAAGTTCTAACTAAAGCAATCAGACAAGAGAAGGAGATCAGAGGTATCCAAACAGGAAAAGGGAAATTAATTTATCCCTCTTTGCTAATGATATGATCACATACCTTGAAACCCTGCCAAAAATCTCCTTGTACTGATAAAGGACTTTGGCAAAATCTCATGGTACAAAAATCAATGTGCAAAAGACAGTTGCATTTTTATGCACCAGCAGCAAATAGGCAGAGAACCAAATAAAAAGTACAATCCCACTCACACTAGTCATAAAAAAGAAAAAAAGAAATACTGTGGCATTTTCCTAACCAGAGCAGTGAATGACCTCTACAATAAAAACTACAAAACACTGCTCAAAGATGACACAAACAAATGGAAAAATATTTCATGCTTATGGATTGGAAGAATCAAAATTGTTAAGATGTCTATCCTTTCCAATGAAATCTACAGATTTAATGCAATACCCTTTAAACTACCAACAGTGTTCTTCTCAGACCTGGAAATGACAATAAGGAAATTCATATGAAAACATGAATGGGCCAGACATGTTGACTCAAGTCTGTAATCCTAGCACTTTAAGAGGTTGAGGTGGGGGATTGCCTGAGAACGGATCCAAGAATAGCCTGGGCAACTTGGCAAGATCCCATCTCTACAATAATTCAAAAAAATTAGCTGGGCATGGTAGCACGCACTTGTAGTCCACCTGAGCAAAGCAGGTTGATGCTGGGGTGGCCATGAGCATGCCGCTGAACTCCAGCCTGTGCGACGGAGTGCGACTAACTCAGAAACAAAAACCAAAACAAAACAAAAAACCATAAATGACCATGAATAGCCAAAACAATCCTCAGCAAAAGGAACAAAGCAGGAGGTATCACACTTCCCATCTTTAAACTTTATTATAAGGCTACGATAATCAAAACAGCCTGGTATTGGTACAAGAATAGGCATATAGACCAATGGAAGAGGATGAAGATTCCAGAAGTAAAACCTCAATTTCTCAATCAACTCATCTTCAACAAAGCCTCCACCAACAACCACTGGGAAGAGGAAAATTTATTCAATAAATGTTGCTGGGAAAACTGGCTAACCACATGAAAAAGATTGAAACAGCACCCCTACCTATCATCATACACAAAAATCAACTCTAAATGGATCAAAGACTTAAATATAAAACCTTGGTCTATAACAATCTTAGAAAACGCAGCAGACACCCTTATGGAAATTGCAATAGGCAACCAATTCCTGATCAAAACCCCAAATGCCTATGCCATAAAAGATAAGATAGACAAGTGGGACCTCATCAAACTGAAAAGTTTATGCAAAGCAAAAGAAACCATCAAGAGAGTGGGCAGACAGCCCACAGAATGGGAGAAAAAAATATTTGCCAACTGTATATCTGACAAAGGCCTAACCTTCAGAATCTACAAGGAGCTCAGTGCCAAAAGGAAAAAAGCATACATCCCTATTAAAAAGTGGGCAAAAGAGATGAATAGGCACTTTTCAAAAGAAGACATATGATCAGTCAACAGATACATGAAAAAATGCTCAGCCTCACTAATCATTAAACAAATGCAAAACAAACCACACTGAGATACCACCTAACTCCAGTCAGAATGGCCGTTATTAATAAAAGAAAAAAACAACAGATGCTGGAGAGGATACAGAGAAAAGGGAATGCTTTTATATTGTTGATCAGAGGGTAAACTAGTACAACCTCTGTGGAAAACAATGTGGCGATTTCTAAAAGATCTAAAAATCAACCTTCCATATGACCCTGCAATCTCCCTTCTGGGAATATGTCTGGAGAAAATCAAATCATTCTATAAAAAAGATACTTACACATGCATGTTCATTTCTGCACTATTTACTATAACAAAAACATGGAACCAATTATGCTACCTATCAAAAGTGGACTGAATAAAAAATGTGGTACATACACACAAAGGAATATTAAACACCCATAAAGAAGGAAAAAATTATGTACTTCACAGCCACTTGGATGGATTCAGAGTCTGCCATACTCAGTGATCTATCACTGAAACAAAGAACACATTGTCTCACTCGTAAGTGGACCTTGAACTTTTATCATATACTACATTAAAGGTCTGGCAGTAGCGGGACACTGCCAGAGGAGGGGGTGGCACATAATATCAATAAGGGTACCTGATCCCAAATCAGGAAAAGTGAGAACCAATTGGAAGCCCATACTTCACCTGTATGATGGTCACTTGTGTATGTAATCCAGAAGTGCACACCACATCTTTAAAATAAGACAAACAAAAAGGCTCAGTTCCATTATTTTCTGGGTATGAACATTAATGCGTAATGTTGTTTGCTCATCTAAAACAAGATAAATTAATCCTTAGCTCACTAAGTCAGAGAGAATAAGAATAAAATATATGTAAGTGCTTAGTTCAGTGTATTATAGAAAACACTCAATGATTGTTAGTTTTATCCTCATGAATACTTGTTTTCTCATAAAAAAAATTATAAGCCAGAAGTGAATTTTTAAATGTTTCAATAACTAAACTGCACAAAATTATCTAAAATTGTTACTTCATTAAGCACATCATGCAAAGTGCTTCATGGATACCGATACAGAATCTCTCTCCCCTGCAAAAAAAAAAAAGTCATTGAGTAATAATGGTACTCAAGGAAACAGCATTGATCCTTCAGTAAAGGAACTGAAAGTCCATGGTGCATTTGATGTGAGGCCAACTTTATTTATAGGCAACAAATTTTGACTATCTCTTGATTTTTCTGAGGTAGCTTTGACCTTACTAAATACGAGTCATATTTAATGAGGAAGGCGTGACTGTAAATTGGGAGAGGATTTTATACCTTAAATTCAGAAATTCTGCAGAGGATCATCTTTGTTGCTAGTAACTTCTGGTTATACTGTTAGTCTCATTTGAAAATATTCATCTAAAACTAAAGCTGAGTAGACAAAATTTAGAAAATTCAAGTATATTAAAAGGATCAAGCTGAAGGAACTGGAAAAGAAATTAAGTAATACAATATGTTTGTATAAAGGATGCAAAAATTCAGCTGCTCTTGGATTTGTTAAATTCCTATTTTTCTTTGTAAAAACTTTTGGGAATAGGAGAAATTCAAAAGGTGTTGTACTAAGCACTTTTTCCGTTCATGTAGAAATGTCCCAAAGGAAATTTAATCTCCATGTTTCTGATACTTTCACACTTAACATCAAAGAATTATTTTGTAAGAGTTACTTCGTAAGAGTTACTTGATATATTAAGAGGGTTTGGAGCTTTTTCCAAGGCTTTCAAATTGTTTTTCTTGGGGAAAAATGCAGTCGCATATAGCCAAGGGGAAACTAATTCATACACCACTAAGTTCAAATTCAGTTCAAAATTCTGAAGCTCAATTATGTAAGGAGAAGCCTTTCCTGGTTGAAAAATAACACTTCCTTTGTTATAATATTTCAGTCAAAACCCCCCACTTTTACAGATGATATACATAGAATTTCCCTTATATACATGTAATTTCATATACATCATTATATAAAGAAGTAACTCCTTATAGGATGAAAATGAGAACATTAGACCTTCTGGTCTATTGCTATTATAAATTGAAGACGCATGAATGACTTCACAATTTTGCAAGAGAATTTAAAGGGTGAATAGAAAAGAATGGGAGCTTTTTTTTTTTTAAACTGAAGTTTGAAATTTTCATTACCAAGTGCTAAAATAGTTATTCTTCATTTTAAACAATTATTATGGCTTTAGGCTTTTCTAATATTTAACCAGGAATATCCAGATACCATCACCTGCTGCCTTAACTATAAAACTAACCTACTAGTTGATCTCCTCCACAACTTTTTTTCCATTTCTTCAATTCATTTTTCATGAAGCAATCTTTCTCATCTACTTCCAGTCTTTATTCTTCATAGAATAGCCAATATTATTTCCTTAAAAGTAAAATTTGATCTCATCTCTGATCCATTTGAGTATAATCAGTGAAGTAAAACAAATAAATGCCAAATTTCTTTTTTTTTTAAGTAGGATTTATTAAGAGGACAGAAAAGTCCCCCCCCCCGGGGGTTGCCCTAATTTCTTAATGTAGCCTATCCCTTAATTACAAATCTTGAGCCTGTTGACCCCCTTTGGGATTGCCCATTAGGAAAGCTATTTCCAGAATTAATGCCTTGGCACACACTTTCCCCTCTGCCTCAACCATGTCAACCTTTCCTCTTGGCCCCATCAAACTCTACTTACTACTTGAGTCTTTTCATCAGTCACTGCTTCAGAGAAATCTTCCCTTACCATCATGTATCCTGCTTCATGCTCACTGAGTATTCTTTCACAGTTTAAAAAATTGTTAACCAGAAGTGAATTTTTACATGTTTCAATAATTAAACTGCACTTGGTTTGGAACCCTATCTTGATTCATCACAGATAACTTAGTCAAGTAATATCCACATAAACTGAAATAATTTCCAAAGTGGAAATTATGTGTTTTTCTAAATGATAGAAGAGGCTAGATGCAGAATCTATTCTTCACTTTGGTATAAATATCATAACATCCCCAAGACCAATGGACTGTTCAGAAATTTCACCAAGATGGTAAGCACAAGAAATTTTTACAGGATTTATTTCTCATCCGCTGGCATGCAAGTAGCTAGAGTAGTTGTCACTCTTTGCTTATTCAGTCCTATAAAAAAATACTAACAATATAATAGAATATAATAATATAATATAATGAACCAGTGTGAAATCCTGTGGCATAGAAAAGTAACCAAGGTCTCATGGAATAGATATGACACAGGACTGAAGAGTTGCTAAAGCTCTGGAAGTATCCCCTTCCTATCATCTTCACTAACATATATACAGATAAAAGCAGTCATTATGACAAGAGCTGCATACCAGATGCAAGAGGATATGTTGATTTGACCCAAACATGAAGCCATATTTAGAACAACAACTGTAATTGGAGTTACTACCTGAAATAAGTTTGTAACAATCGACTCTTATTCTAGGACCAGTTTTCTTCTGCACAGGCCATACAGGTAATCAAAACAGGGATGTGGTGCAGATCACTACTACTGTTTTTCATGATGGCACAACCTCTACAATCCTCCAGATATGTGGTTTTATTTTAGGTTTATTCTTATCCGAAGTAGAGACGGTTCTAGTCATTTTCACTTGGCCTATCCTACCATAATTGCTCATATTCCATGTATCAGGGAACAGATGTGGGTATTCAACCAATTGCTCAGGATGATTGTTTTATACTTTAATGTATACATTTATACTTTAAAGTATGTTTTATACTTCTATACTTTAATAATTATATATGCTGGAATTGGAGGAACAAAAACGCAGGGTGGATAAGTGGATACATTGGACTTACTTCAAGATGGACTTGCGTCAAAACCATAACAATAACTTGACCTCCATAAGCCACTGCTGACTAATGTACCACAATGACTATTTTCCTTTAACCTTGGCAAGTAACCACAACTTTGTCTATGGAAGGCTAGGAGAAAGGTAAACTGTACATGTTCTTGGCAGTTTAGTAAGGACTTATGTCAATGGAGCTTGCCCTCTGTTATTCAAGGGGCTCTGAGATGTGAACTGGCTAAACAAAAATAACTAATAAATGAATTCTCATTTGTAGGACTTAATACAAAAATCAACTGTATTAACATATATTATCAGCAAAAAAATAAAAATGAACCTCAGTCCCTTAAAATCCATTCACACACTTATTCCTGAGGTTTTGTTGATATGAACTGGGAAAATCATGCAATTCCCTTGGTGAGTATAATACCATTTATACTGTTTTATTTCACCCCCTGGACCAAGCTGGGCTTGAGTCTACTTAGGTCTACAAGCAAGGAGAGGAAATGAAGATAGGTACTAAGGAGAATCAACAATATCTCACAAGGTAACTACCATAGGGGAATTATAAATAATAGGACATTAATGTAGGCAAAGATTGATGAACTTACTTAGGCAAGGATGGAAGTTCTCTTCCACTAACAACAACACAACAACAAAATTCTTGTTGATGAATGTTCCAACTTTACCAAAAAAGATTTTGTAAAGTTAGGGATTCAATTTTTGTGGTATAAAGCCAACTGTAGGAAAAGACTTTGGATTGAATTTTCAAAATCTTCAGTTCAATGACTATTGAAACAGGGAATTTTGTTGGTTTGTCTGTTCGTTTGTTTTTGACAGTCACAGAAGCTGTCAGCTCTCAGATAGGAGTGTTGAGCTGGGAACTGGAAACAATGCATTGAGTTCATCATTTTCCCCTAAGTTTTCTAGTGCACTTAGAATAACCAACTTACCCTATTATGTGCTTTATTTTCACACATACACACAGTAACACATGTTCTGTAACAGCAAATACATGGTGAACCAAAATCTTGTCTTCATCAGGTATTGAATTATATTATAATGTCCACAGGTAATAATTTATATAAATTCACTGTCGTTGAATTCCATGGGCTATCCAATACCCTTTATCATTGGAAATAAAGTCAGTAATTTCAAAACTTCATCTGATCAGAGAATCAATTCCAAATAGCCCAGACAATTCACAGAACTCATGCTTAAGATTCTGCCCCTATGGAACCACTCTTGTAAACAAATTCTTTATCAGTCAAGATACAAGTGAAGGAGTAGAATCACTAGAAATATTCGACCTTAAATAATTGTGGGATCTGGTTAGCCAGTTTTGTAGTGCTTTTGTCTTCAAGCTTAAGTCATAAGACAGATAATCAGGAGGGGAAGATGAATGTAAAATGGAGGTGAAAAAAGGACAAGCTGGAATTCACAGGTAATAAAATTGTATTCATTATTTTTGCTGTATATAAACTTACCCCAAAATCAAATAACCTAAAACTAAGAGAACAATAACTATTTACTATCTCACACAGTTTCTGTGGTTCTGAAATTCAAGAGCAGCTCAGCAGATTTTGACTGGGTGTGGACTTAGGCTTCTGTCATCCATGGGCATGACTAGATTGGAGTAACTACTAAGATGACTCACTCATATGAATTAGCTACTTATAAGTAATTGGAAGAATTGATTTTCTCAAAACATGATCATCTTAATAAGGCTCCTGGAGTGTCCTTATAGTATTTCAGCTGGCTTTACCCAGAGTGAGTGATCCAAGAGAGAACTCAAGGAGAAAGTCACAGTGCCTTTTATAACTTAATTTTTGTACCATGTGTTATGGACTGAATGTTCATATCTCTCCTAATGCCCCAAAAATGCGTATGTTGAAATCCTAATCCTCAGTGTAATGATATTAGGAGGTGGGGTCTTTTGAAGAAAATTAGGTCATGAGAATGGAACTTTCATGACTTGGACAACTGCCCTTATTAAAGGAGATCCTCAAAAGCTCTCTTTCTGCCATGGGAAGATATAAGTAGAATTGACAGTCTGCAACCTAGAAGGAGTGCTAACTCCAAACTGGACCATACTGGCGTTCTGATCTTGGATCTTGAACTTCCAGGCTCCAGAAGAGTGAGAAATAAATTGCTATGTTTATAAGCCACTCAGTTTATGGTATTCTGTTAAGCAGCCTGTATGGACTATCACTTCTTCCTTGTTCTGTCCATGGTTAAGAATAATGGAATTAGGCTCTTTATTATTTCTTTCAGTTTTTTTATTTTAAAATTGTGGGGTTCAATTCAGGGTTAGGTATACAAATATTCATTGTGCAGGTACCCTTGTTGATGAGGTGTGCCCACCATTCCCCAGGCAGTTTCCCACCCAATCCCAACTCCCTGCCCCCCAATGCCCCCGTATTTTCCCACTACTGTCATTCCTTTTCTTATATTACAATCTGTTCAAGGTTCACTTATGAATGAGAACATGTGATACTAGGTTCTTTGTTTCTGTGAAAGATTACTTGGTATTATAGATTCTAAGTCCATCCAAGTTGCTGTGAAGTTCATGATTTTGTTTCTTTATGGCTGCGTAATATTCCATTGTGTATATGTACCACATTTTTTTTAATCCAGTGCTCTTTTGATGGGCAGCACAGTTGGTTTTATGTTCTTGCTATTGTGAACAATGCTGCAATAAACATACATGTGCAGGTATCTTTCTTACAGTGATTTGAGTTCTTTGGAGTATATTCCCAGTAGGGGGATTGTGGGGTCATATGGAATGTCAATTTTTAGAACTTTTAGGAATCACCACACTGTTTTCCACAATGGCTGTACAAGTTTACACTCCCACCAACAGTATAGAAGTGTTCCCTTTTTGCCATATGCTCTCGAGCATCTGTTATTTACTAAGTTATTGATGATGGCCATTCTGACTGGAGTTAATTTGCATTTAATTTGCATTTCTTTGATGACTAGTGAGGCTGAACATTTTTTCATGTATCTGTTGGCTGCTCATATGTCTTCTCTTGACAACTGTCTATTCATATCTTTTGCCCACTTTATAATGGGGTTGTTTGTATTTTCTTTTCAGCAGGTTTGAGTTCCTTGTTGATCCTAGATATTAGGGTTTTGTGAGACATAGAGTTGGCAAATATTTTTTCTCAGTCTGTGGGCTGTCTCCCTGCTCTCTTGATGGTTTCTTTGGCTTTGCAGAAGCTTGTCAGTTTGATTAGGTCCCACATATCTATCTTATCTGTTATGGCATGGTCACTTGGATTATTGATCAGGAATTGGTTGCCAGTTCCAAATTCCCTAAGAATGTCTCCTGCACTTTCCAAGGTTCTTACAGTTTGAGGTTTTATGTTTAGGTCTCTGATTCATTTAGAGTTGTTTTTTGTGTATGGAGCTAGGTAGGGGTCCTGTTTCATTCTTTTACATGTGGTCAGCCAGTTTCCCCAGCACCATTTCTGGAATAGGTTCTCCTCTTCCCAGTGTTTGGTGCCGGAGGTTTTGTAAAAGATGAGTTGGTTGAGAAATTGAGGTTTTGCTTTTGGAAACTCAATTCTACTCCATTGGTCTATATGCCTGTTCTTGTACCAATACCAGACTCTTTTGATTATTGTAGCTTTATAATAAAGTTTAAAGTCTGGGAGTGTGATAACTCCTGCTTTTTTTGTTGTTGTTGTTGTTGTTGTTTTGTTTTGTTTGCTGAGGATTGTTTTGGCTATTCGTGGTCATTTATGTTTCCATATGAATCCCTGTATTGTTTCTAGGTTTGGGAAGAATGTTGCTGGTAACTTGATGGATATTGTGTTAAATCTGTAGATTGTCATGGGTAGAATGGACATCTTAACAATGTTGATTCTTCCAATCCAAAAGTATGGAATACTTTTCCACCTGTATGTGTCATTTTGATTTCTTTGAGCAGTGTTTTGTAGTTTTCATTGTAAAGGTCTTTCATGTCTCCAGTTAGGAAGATGCCAAGGTATTTCTTTTGTGTGTGTGGTGATTGTGAATGGAATTGTGCTTTTTATTTGAGTTTCTGTTTGTTTATTATTGGTGTATAGAAATGCCATTGTCTTTTGCACATTTGTTTTCTACCCTGAGACTTTGTCAAAGTCCTTTATTAGTGCAAGGAGGTTTTTGACAGATTTTCTTGGGTTTTCGAGGTATAGAATCATGCCATCTGCAAAGAGGGATAACTTGATTTCCTTTTTTCCTATTTGGATACCCCTAATCGCCTTCTCTTCTCTGATTGTTCTAGCTAGAACTTCCAAAAAATTATGCTGAACAGGAAGGGTGAAAGTTGGCATCCTTGTCTTGTTCTAGTTTTCAGGGGAAATGGTTCCAATTTCTGTCTGTTTAGCATTATGCTGACTGTGGGTTTCTCATAGATGGCTCTTACTATTTTGAGGCATGTTCCATCTATACCAAATGTTAAAGGTTTTTATCAAGAAGGGGTACTGAATTTTATCAAATGCTTTTTCTACACCTAATGATATAATCATGTGGTTTTTGTTTTTATGTCTGTTGATATATTTAATTATGTTTATGGTCTTATAAATGTTGAACCAGCCTTGCATCCCAGGGATGAAGCTCACTTGGTTGTGGTGGATGATTTTTGAGATGTGTTGTTGAATCCGGTTTTCTAGGATCTTGTTGAGAATTTTAGCATCTATGTTCATCAAGATATTGACCTGTAGTGCTCTTTCTTTGTTGGATCTTTACCTGGCTTGGGTATCAATGTGATGTTAGCTTCATAAAATGATTTGGGGAAAGTTCCAGCTTTCTCTATCACTTGGAATACTTTCAATAGGATTGGTATCAGTTCCTCCTTATATATTTTGTAGAATTCTGCTGGAAAGCCATCTGGTTCAGGGCTTTATTTATTTATTTATTTATTTATTTGGTAGGTAGTTTTCTTATGACATAGTCAATTTTCTGGACTGTTATTGGTCTATGTAGGGTCTCGATTTCTTCTTGTTTCAACCTGGGGAGGTTGTGTGATGCCTTGTCAGAAAATCTTCCATTTACTTTAGGTTTTCAAGTTTGTTTCCATATAAATGTACATAGCAGTGTCTGATACTCTTTTGTATTTCTTCAGGGTCATTTGTGACTTCATTTTTTGTGTTTCTGATTGAATTTATTTGAGCTTTTTCTGTCTTTTTCTTGGTCAGTTTAGCTAAGGGACCATAAATTTTGTTTATCTTTTCAAAGAACCAGCTTTTTGTTTCATTAATTTTTTTGTATTATCTTTTTTTTATTTATGTCCCAGATTTGGGCTTTTATTTTGGTGATCTGGATTCATCTGCTGAAGTTAAGGTTTTGGTGGTCTTGATTTTCCAGCTTCCTTATGGGACTTGTTAGGCTGTTAACTTGTGATCTTTCCATTTTCTTCATGTGTGTTTGTGGAGATATGAATTCCAGTCTTACTACTGATTTCATGAAATCCCAGAGGCTTTGGTAAGAGTTTTGTTTTGTTTTCCATTTTCATTTGTTTCCAGGTATTTTTTAATCTCTGTTTTGATTTCCAAATTGACCCAGGAGTTTCTTAGCATCAAGCTGTTTAATGTCCATGTCTTTGTGGGTTTGGGGGGAACTTTGTTGGTGTTGATATTCGTTTTTATTCCACTGTGGTTTGAGAAGGCGCATGGAAGAATTTTAATCTTATGAAATTTGTGCTTGATTTATGGTCAAGGATGTGGTCAGTCTCAGAGTACATTCCATGTGGTGGTGACGAGTAGAATGTATATTCTGTGATCGTTGGGTGGAATGTTCTTTAGGTATCAATTAAGTCCATTTGGTCAAGAGTCACATTGAGGATCCAGATCTCTTTGCTGATTTTTTGTCTTGATGATCTATCTAGTGTTGTGAGTGTGGTATTAAAGTCCCCAGCTATGATAGTGTTAGAGCCAATATCTTTTTTAAGTTTGCTTAGAAACTGCCATATGAAAATTGGTGCTCCTATGTTGGGTGCCTATATGTTTGGGATGAATATCTTGTTGATGGATCAGACCTTTTATCATTATATAGCCACCTTCTCTATTTTTTTAAATTTTTGATAGCTTAAAGGCTGTTTTGTCTGATATTAAGTTCACAACTCCTGCTTTCTTTTGTGTTCCATTTGCCTGAAATTTCACTTCCCATCCTCTTACTTTGAGTCTGTGATTGTCCTTTCTGGTGAGATGAGTCTCTTGGAGACAATATATTGTTGTCTCATCATATTTATCCATTTTTCCATTCTATGTCTTTTTAGTGGTACATTTAGTCCATTCACATTCAGGCTAATTATTGAAATGTGAGAGTTTATCCCTGTCATGAGGTTCTTATGGAGTTGTTGTTGTTCCTGTTGCTTGTTGTCTTTCTTTTGATTTTTAGGTTGATGCAATGTGTGTTCTCAATGTTTTTCCGGCATTCTTGTGAAGAATGTCATCATTCTTTTTTCCCTTTCTTCTGTGTTCAATACTTTTAAAGTGTTTCTGGTAGAGCTGGTCTAGAGGCAGCATAAGTTCTTAGGGATTGAATGTCTTGGAAAGATTTTAATTCCACCTCAATGATGAAGCTTAGCTAAGCTGGGTAGGTTATTCTTGGTTGAAATTGTTTATCTTTGAGAACTTTGAAGATTGGGCTTCAAGCTCTCCTAGCCTGAAGTGTTTCTGTAGATGAATCTGCTGTTCTACTAACTGGTCTTCCCTGGTAGATAGTCTCTTCTTTTTCTCTTGCTGCCTTTAGGATTTTTTTCTTTCATACCTACTTTGTTTAGGCGAATTACTATGTGTCTAGGAGTTGGTTTTCTCATTTGTTGTCTTGCACGGGTTCTCTGAATCTCTTGTGTTTTAATGATCACATCACTGATGAGATGAGAGAAGTTTTCTTGAATAATTTCATGGAATGTTTGTTCCAGGGCGGTCTCTGTCTCTCTTTCTACCTCAGGAAGTCCAATTATTCTTAGATTCTGCCTCTTGAAATAATCTCTCATCTCTTAAAGGTTTTGTTCTGTCTTTTTAAGCTTCTTTTCTATGTTTTTGACAGTTTGTGTTAGTTCTATATTTTGGTCCTCAAGCTCTGAGATTCTTTCTTCTGTTTGGCTAATTCTTCTTTCCAGGTGTATCAGTTTATTTTTTATTTCATTCACAGTATTCTTTACTGCTATTATCTCAGTTATCAACTCCTTCCTATTTTCCTCTTGTCTCACCTCAATTCTTTATATTCTCTCATTAATGTCTTGCTATCTGGGTTTGTAGTTTGAGACAAGCATTCTGGGGTTCTTCTATGTTTGCATTTCAAAGTCTGTTTTCTCAGTGTCTGGCCTCCCAGGGATCTGTGTGAGACCCATATTCTTCTTTTGGTTTTTCTTCATTTGTATAGATTTTCCTCCCTCCCACCTTCTTTCCCCCTCTTCTTCAATTCTGTTGTTCAGGGATGGCAGAGTTGCTTTTACTTCTGTTTGCTCAGTCTTCTATTCTTCCTTAAGTGGATCCTCTGCCTTTTTTCAATTCTGAAGCTGGACTGTGGGTTGGTGGCTATACTTTTTGCAGTTTTGAGATTTAATTGAGGGGAGAACTGTGATTCAAAATGTATCTGCAGATCCCAGTATCCACTGACAGGTGTATGGGCACCCTGGAACCCACTTCCCACTGCCTTACAATCTCTCCATGCAATGAGGATATAGGTTTGCTCCCCGGACACAAAATGAGATAAGAAAAAGGAAAATAGTGGAAAAAGGAAAGAGGGGGTGCAAGAGGAAGGTGGAGAGAGAGAAGAGTAAGAAGGAAAACAGACAGACATACCAACTAACAAATGAAAAGAGACACAAAGACAGAAAAGATTTTAAAAACTAAAACATACAGATAATCATACAAACACACTGTCTAACACACACCTGCCTATTGATGTACTCTCCCCATACACAAACAAGAAGTCTAAAGAATAGAGAGAAAATAAATCAGTGAAATAACAGAAACAAAGCAGGTACAAAAATGTTATCAAAAACAGAAAGAGAAAAAAAACAAACAAAAATGAACAAAATAAACAGACAATAGATAAAAATTAAAAAAAATTAAAACAAGGAGCCAAACTTACTCTGAGTTGATTCCTGTAAGTACAATGTCCTTTCAACTTTGGTCTCTAGGCCCTCCCCTCTGCTCTGAGGCAGGCAGATAGGGTTGCTCACAGCTTGGGTCAGATACCCTAGGCCTACTTTGGAAGGAGGATGAATCAGATCTGGACTCACCCAACTTGCTGCCTGTTGAGTCTGCCATCTGATCTGACCTGTCTGTGTCAGATCCAGCATGGAGGAAGGTCTTCTGTCTCTCCCAGTTTGATGAGATTACCTTAGATACCAAGTTAGAGGCTGGGTGGAGCTGGTCGGGGCAATAAAAATCTCTGCCTGGTCCTTAGATTCCAAGTTGAAGGCTGGGCAGAGCTGGGCAGAGCTGGGCAGGCCTGGGCAGGGCAATGCAGGTCTCTGCCTGGTCCTGGGACAGAGAAAATGACTGCGGTCAGCATCTCCTTACCAGTCATGGGGCACCTCTCCTGCTCTCCCCAGTCCTCTCTCTCCACTGATCAGATCCAGGACAGGTGATGGTGTGGACCATGTGCCAGGCAATGAGAATCAGCTGGATTTGGCAGGTTCTTCTCCAAAGAATCTGGCGAGCAGCAGACCAGGCTCTTTCAATAACAAAGAATTTGTGGAAATAATTTAAACCGTAACACAAATGTATGAGCAATTGCACTCTTGCATATATATTTGGTCTAATGAAAGAAAGCATATGTTCACAAAAAGAAATCAATGAAAATGATCGTAGCAGTTTTTTTCAAAATAGTAAAAAACTGGAGAGAACCTATGCATCCATCAACAGGAGAATGAGTAAACACACTGATAAATTCACACAATTTAACACCACTTAGCAATAAAAACACTAAATATTGACTCTGCAAATATATAAGAATGCTGACAACATTATGCTCAGTAAAACAAGCCTAACACATTTGATTTCCTATGTCTGAATCCACTTATATGAAGTTTTAGAGCAGCCAGACTGTACTATGAAAACAAAATCAGAACAGTGATTGTTTGTTGGGGTTGAGAGACAAGGACATTCTGCGAAGTGGCATGAGGGAATTTTCTGCAGATATTATGATGCTCTATAAGTTGATAAGAGAAAGTTGCACTTACATTAGTGTCTATATTCGTCAAAACTCATAGAATACTATGCTTAATATTTGTACATGTCACTATATATAAATCACACCTGAAATGTAAAAAAATAAACACTTTATAATGATAGGGATTCTCCTGTTTATATGAAAAATATACTGCTGTCTGGAGCTTACTTTGACATCAATAAAGATAAGATAGATTAATGGATGGAGAAATGAGGGTTGGAGATATATGCTGTAAAGTCAAAATATAATATAGCAAAATATTAATAGTAGAATCTAGATAGGGCATTTATGGGTGTTCATTGTCTAATTGTTTCATCTTTTCTATGTGTTTGAAATGTTTATAATAAAATGTTGGGGAAATGTACTTGAATGATTTGGATTGACCTCTTGAAATTCTGCCACCATTATGAGGAGAACACGCCCAGGTTTGATCCAAAGAAGATGACAGACATCTAGAGGAAACCTGACTCCATCCAGCAGTATGGAGGCCAGGCTAGCCAATCTGGTAGATTGGTCAACCCCCATCTGTACTGCAAATGGGAAAGTAAGAGTAAATGACTATTGTTTTAAGTCTTTGTACTTGGGGATAGTGTGTTTCATAACATTATTGTAGCAAGACTGAGTGAATCACTAAGGTAATTATTTTTCCATGTTATCATTCTATAGAGAAATGCTTATATATAAAAAAAAAAGTTTCACTGTGTTTTGTGCAGAGGAAATTAAAACTATAATCTGTATCTTATAGGGTCTTAACTATTGAAGGCATATGAAAAGTGCATGGGCAAATCAGTAGCATGCATGAAAATAATGATATAAACACATTGAATATATTCTTAGGTGATAAAATGGTCAAGGCACCTGTTTTATCACAGAGGAAAGTCAGCATCTGATAAGATATATTGAATTTAAAAACAACCTATAATCAGATTTGTGATGACTTAGGTAACAGTGAATGGATGGTGTCCCAAGGTCCTTTTATTACGATTTCATAATTTAACAGTTATAGTGTTGCTTAAACCAGAGACAGCCTGCCTAAGGGAGCACAGTATGAAATCATACTCAACCACATGAGCTACAATGGCCAAGATGAGTTCAAAGTGTTGGGGGAGAATCTCTGAGGAGGTTCAGAGACAAGGAGGAGAAAGAAAAGCTCATTTTCATTTATGCCTGGTAACTCATCCAATTACATTTAATTAGCCCTTCAAATTAATTTTGAATAATTTCTCAATCATTTTATTCATAATCTCCTTTTTCTATATCTTGTCTTCCTTCTTCCTAGATAGAATCCTGGAAACAGACTGTGGGCTAAAAAGTTGCAAAGTATGTTCCTCTCTCATTGACCATTGAAACCAACACTCACTTGAAAAACCATGAGGCTTTTTAAGGGTCTGTGAGTAGTGATGACCCTGCCCTACATGCATCACCTCCAAGACATGCCTATCTAAACAAGCTCAGACTCGACAGTCTGGAGCCCAACAGGCTCCTTCTTTTCAAGGGCAATCATTCATCACCACTCAAATTCTCTCAGCCATCTAATTGAAAATAAATGGGAGCATTTTTACTGCTACAATAAAGGCTGACCTTTGTAACCCAGACCTTTGTGTCAGTCTGTAGAAAAAAAATAAGACTTAAAAAAAGTCATCTCCATGCTTTATTGTTCACATTCCCTACTGTGAATTCAACTGAGGGCTTTCTGAGGAAAGAAAGTCCCCAGTTCATCAATTCACTCCCCAGGGAAGAAATTAGGCCACAAACTGAAAGACCTAGCCACAAGTCAATTCCAGCTAAAATTATAAATTGAATTCTAGTGCCCCTCTATCGAATTTTCAGGTCCTGATGCCCTCCCCACCACTTCTAGAGTTCTGGTAGGACCCTGTGACTACCTGCCTTTTTAATCAGGTGTCAGGCAAGACCCTCCATTTTTAAGACTCTTCCAATGCCAATGTATCCTTTCCTGCTAGCCCTATACTAAACACTTAATTGTGTTTTTTAATCCACTGCAGTGTAGAGATTACCAATTAAAATGCACTTATTTGTTTTATCTCTAAGTAAATGCACATATATGGCACAGAGGAAAGGTTAGCATGGAAATCAGATAGACTTGGTTCCAACCTGGCTCAGTAGCTGTGTGGTTCTGAACAAATGTCATAACTTTTTTAAACTTTGTCTAAAAAAGGAAATAATATTTACTTCATAAGGTCATTGTGAAAATTAAGAGTCATACTATATGTGAAGCGCCCAATAGAAAGTGTGGTACATATTATGAATGTAACTATAAACTTAGTCACTAACTATATAACAACCCAAATATGAACTGTAGTTTCTCTGATAAGTAAGAACTGAATAAGGTCACATTCCAAGCACTTTGGAAGTACAATTTCTCTCTCTCTCTCTCTCTCTCAAGTCTTCTATGAATTCCCAAGCAGACTTAAAGACTCGTGATCACCTTATCTATATTCTGAGTCCTCACTCTACTAAAATAATTCAGTTTATGACTTGTGCACTGCAGAAATACAACTTTTTAAAAAATTTACACACCATGTGTGTGTGTGTGTGTGTGTGTGTGTGTGTGTGTGTGTGTGTGTATAAGCTTGCCAAAAGGAACTTATAGCAAACTTGAAGTAAGTGAGAAGGTGAGTTTTTATTTTTTATTCAAGAAGTATAGACAAAATAATTAAATTTTAAATTAGACTGAAGTTCTTGAGTCAACTGCTGTGATGCTGTTCTGCCTTGGTGCTCTCCTCATCCACAAATTGTGCAAATTGTCACCTATTTCTAATTGTTGAGTGATATATTTATTTGTCAGTATTTATTGCAACGTCTCAGCTTAACCTGTAAGACAGACATTTTTCTTAAACAATAACAGTTTCTTCTCAAAAAGAAAGGAAAATTCTTAGGGAAATTATGTTAACTTTTTGAAAATTCTGTTATCTTAATCTCTTTAATATTGAATATCCTTAAAAGCAGTTTCCAGGTCTTTAAAAAAAACCACTCTGCCTACCCATTCCAGCACAGTGTCTTGCATCCATTAAAGTACTCAAATGCTAAATACTAGCAGTGGAGCAGTAAACTATTTTGGGAGAAAAGGCTTTCACAAACTCTTCAAATCAGACCACATAAGTGGGTAACTGCCTCTAGTCGAAGGGACCAGCCAACATTTTCTCCTCAAGAAAGATGTCCATGGGCTTTCCTTTGTCACTGTCACTTTTTCTTTTTAATCAGAACATACATTTTTCCTCAGCTCTATGGAGTATAATTGACAAGAAAAAGTTGTATAAGTTTAAGGTGGACAAATGTGATGCTTGGTTTTGAAATGATTAACAGTCAAGCTAATTAACATATTCATCCCTTCATAGAGTGACCTTTTGTATGTGAGAGAGAGGAGAACACTTAAGATCTACTCTCTAAACAAATTTCAAGTACATAATACAGTGTTATCAACTATAGTCATCATACTGTACTTTAGAACTTTATCGCTTATTCATCTTATTTTACTGAAACTTTGTACCCATTGACAAGTATCTCATCATTTCTCCCAACCCCAGTGCCTGGCAAACATCATTCTACTTTCTGCTTTCATGACTTCAGCCTTTTTAGATTCCACATACAAGTGAGATTATATAGTATTTATCTTTCTATGTCTGACATATTTTGCTTAATGTAATATCCTTCGGTTTCATCCATGTTGTTGCAAATGGCAGGATTTCTTTATTTTTTAAGGTTGAGTTATAGTCCAATGAACATTTGTGTGTGTGTGTATTGTGTTATATATATATAGTATACATTGTGTATATATATAAATCTATATATAAAAATATTAATATATGTATCATTTTAAAATCTATTTATCTATTGATAAACACATACGTTGTTTCATATATTGGCTATTGAGAATAATGCTGCAATGAACATGGGCTTGCAGATAGCCTTTTGAGATACTAATTTCATTTCCTTTGCATATATCACCTGAAGTAAAATTTCTGAGGCATATGGTAGTTCCATTTTTAATTTTTTCGAGGAGCCGCCATGTTGTTTTCTGTAATAGTTGTATCAATTTACATTCCTACTCACGGTATATAAGAGTTCTGCCTCCTAGCCAACACTTGTTATCCACTTTATAGCCAGCACTTGTTATCTCTTGTCTTTTTAACAGTAGCCATCCTAACATGCATGACATGATAGCTCATTGATATTTTGATTTGCATTTCCCTGATTATTAGTAATGTTGAGCATGTTTTGTATACCTGTTGGTCATTTGTATAATTTCTTTGGAAAAAAATGTGTTTTGGGGTCATTTGCCCATTTAAAAAATTTGCGTTATTAGGCTTTTTACTGTTTGCTTTTGTTGTGTTTTTGCTGTTGTTTTGGTTTTTTGTTTGTTTGTTTTGTTATTGAGTTGTTTGAGCTCTTTATATATTTTGGATTATTAATTTTTTCTGTTATGAAATGTGCAGATAGTTTCTCTGACTCTGTTGCCATGTGTTTGGGGTCACAGTCAACAAATAATTGCCCAGACCAATGTCAAGACTCTTTTGTCATGTGTTTTCTTTTAGTAGTCTTATAGTTGCAAGTCTTACATTTAAGTCTTTAATCCTTTCTGAACTTATTTTCTCATATAGTGTGAAATAAGGGTCCAATTTCATTCTCTCCTTTGGATATCTAGTTTATCCAACATCATTTATTGAAGAGACTATCATCTCCCATTGCATGTTCTTGGCACCCTTATCAAAATTTAGTTGCCAATGAATGCATGGATTTCTATATTCTGTTCTATTGGTCTATGCGTCTGTTTCTTTGTTTTTTGTTTTTTGCAGGTACCACACTGTTTTGATTTCTGTAGCATTGTAATGTACTTTGAAATTTGGAAGTGTGATGCTTATAGCTTTGTTCTTGTTGTTCAATATTGCTTTTGTGATTTGGGCTTTTTGTGGTTTCATATTAATTTTCAAATTGTTTTTTTACTTCTGTGAAAAGTGTCATTTAATTTTTGTCAAAGATTACCCTGAATCTATACATCACTTTTGGTAGCATGGACATTTTAACAATATTATGTCTTCCAATTTATGAGCAAAGGATATCTTTCCATTTACTTGTCTTCCCGGATTTTTTTAATCAATGTTTTAAAGTTTTCATTGTACAGATCTTTCACCTCTTTTGTAACAGATGTACTTATTTTATTTTTTGATACTATTATATATATATTTTTTACTTTTAAAAGACATTTATTAATTTATATATGTATATTTAATTTTTTTATTTTAAAGATGTGGGGTACAATTCAGGGTTAGTTATACAAATGCTCATTATGGAGGTACCCTTGTTGATGAGGTGTGCCCCCCCCTTCCCCAGGCAGATTCCCATTACTGTCAATCACACTTCCCTGCTCACCTCCTGGCAGTTTCCTGCTACTGCCAATTCTTTTCTTATAGTATTACGATAATTGTTTAAGGTCCGCTTTTAAGTGAGAACATGTGATACTAGGTTCTTTGTTTCTATGAAATATCACTCAGTATTATAGACTCTAAGTCTATCCAGATTGCTGTGAAGATCATGATTTTGTTCTTTTTTATGGCTGCGTAATTTTCCATTGTGTATATGTACCACATTTTTTTAATTCAGTCCTTTTTTATGGGCAGCACGATTGGTTCCATGTTCTTACTACTGTGAACAAAGTTGTGATAAACATATATGTGCTGGTATCTTTTTTGTAGAGTAATTTGAGTTCTTCTGGGTATATTTCCAGCAGGGGGATTGCAGGGTGGAATGGAAGGTCAATTTTTAGATCTTTTAGGAATCACCACACTGTTTTCCACAGAGGCTGTACTAGTTTACAAGCCCACCAACAGTGTAGAAGTGTACCCTTTTTACTGTATCCTCTCCAGCATCTGTTGTTTTTTCTATTCTATTTTTCTATTATTCTAGCTATTGATGATAGCCATCCAGAATGGAGTTAGGTGGTATCTCAGTGTAGATTTAATTTGCATTTCCTTGATGACTAGTGATGCTGAGCATTTTTTCATATATCTGTTGAGTGCTCGTATGTCTTCTTTTGACAACTATCTATTCATATCTTTTGCCCACTTTGTAATGGGGCTGTTTGTTTTTTTTCTTTTCAGCACGTTTGAGTTCCTTATAGATCCTAGATGCTAGGTTTTGGCATGTGGTCAACTAGCTTTACCAGCACCATTTTCTGAATAGGTTCTCCTCTCCCCAGTTTTTGGTGATGGAGGCTTTGTTGAAGATGAGTTGGTTGAGAAATTGAGGTTTTGCTTCTGGAATCTCTATAGTGTCCAATTGGTCTATATGCTTGTTCTTGTACCAACACCAGACTGTTTTGATTACTGGCAAATATTTTTACCCAGTCCGTGGGCTGTCTACCCGCTCTCTCAATGATTTCTTTGGCTTTGCAGAAGCTTGTCAGTTTGATAAGTTTCCACTAGTCTATCTTATCTTTTATAGCATGGTCACTTGGGTTTTTGATCAGGAATTGGTTGTCAGTTCCAATTTCCATAAGGGTGTCTCCTGCGTTTTCTAAGGTTACTATAGTTTGAGGTTTTACATTTAGGTATTTGATCCATTTAGAGTTGATTTTTGTGTATGATGATAGGTAGAGGTCTTGTTTGAATCTTCTGCATGTGGTCAGCCAGCTTTACCAGCACCATTTTCTAAATAGGTTCTCCTCTCCCCAGTTTTTGGTGGTGGAGGCTTTGTTGAAGATGAGTTGGTTGAGAAATTGAGGTTTTGCTTCTGGAATCTCTGTAGTGTCCAATTGGTCTATATGCCTGTTCTTGTACCAATACCAGACTGTTTTGATTACTGTTGCTTTATAATAGAATTTAAAGTCTGGGAGTATGATACCTCCTGCTCTACTTTTCTAACTGACAATTGTTTTGGCAATTTGTGGTCGTTTATGTTTCCGTATTTCCTGTATTGTTGTTTCCAGGTCTGAGAAGAACGCAGCTGGCAATTTAATGGGCATTGCATTAAATCTGTAGGTTGCCTTGAATATGATGAACATCTTAACAATGTTGATTCTTCCTATCCAAGAGCATGGACTATTTTTTCATTCGTTGGTGTCATCTTTTATTTTTTTGAGCAGTGTTTTGTAGTTTTCATTGTAAAGGTCTTTCACATCTCTGGTTAGGAAGATGCCAAGATATTTCATTTTTTTTCCTGGCTATTGTGAATGGGATTGTGTTTTTTATTTGGGTTTCTGTTTGTTTGTTGGTGGTGTATAGAAATACGACTGTCTTTTGCACATTTATTTTACATTCTGAGATTTTGCCAAAGTCCTTTATCAGTGCAAGGAGGTTTTTGACTCATTCTCTTGGGTTTTGAGGTATAGACTCATGTCATCTGCTAAGAGGAATAACTTGACTTCCTCTTTTCCTATTTGGATATCACTGATCTCCTTCTCTTGTCTTGTCTGATTGCTCTACCCAGGACTTCCAAAACTATGTTGAAAAGGAGGGGTGAGAATGGGCATCCTTGTCTTGTTCCAATTTTCAGGGGAAATGTTTCCAATTTCTGTCTGTTTAGTAGTATACTGGCTGTGGGTTTCTCATAGATGGCTCTTACTATTTTGACATATTTTCCATCTATGTCTAGATGTTCAAGGCTTTTTATCAAGAAGGACTCCTGGATTTTATGAAAATATTTTTCCATGTCTAATGATATAATCATGTGGCTTATGTTTTTACATATATTGATGTATTTAATTACATTTATGGTCTTACAAATGTTGAATCAGCCCTGCATCTCAGGGATAAAGCCTGGTTGGTCGTGGTGGATGATTTTTGAGATGTGTTGTTGAATTTGACTTGCTAGAATCTTGTTGAGAATTTTAGCATCAATGTTCATCAAGGATATTGGCCTATAGTTCTCATTCTTTGTTGGATCTTTACTTGGTTTGGGTATCAATGTGATGTTAGCTTCATAAAATGGTTTTGGGAGAGTTCCATATTTCTTGATTGCCTGGAAAACTTTCAGAAGGATTGGCATCAGTTCCTCCTCATATGTTTTGTAGAATTTTGCCAGAAAGTCATCCGATACAGGACTTTTTTGTAAGTAATTTTCTTATGACCTAGTCAGTTTCCTGGATTGCTATTGGTCTGTTTAGGGTCCCATTTTCTTCTTATTTCAACTTGGGGAGATTGTGTGATGTCAGAAAGTCCTTCATTTCCTTAAGGTTTTCGAGTTTGTTTCCATATAAGTGTACATAGTAGTCTCTAATATTCCTTTGTATTTATTCAGGGTCAGTTGTGACTTGACCATTTGCATTTCTGTATGTGTTTATTTGGGTTTTTTTTCTCTTTTTCTTGGTCAGTCTAGCTAGGGGATCATCAATCTTGTTTATCCTTTCAAAGAACCAGCTTTTTGTTTCATTGTGGGTTTTTTTGTATTATCTTTTTGTCTTCTCCTAATTTGGGTTTTTATTTTGGTGACCTGAATTCTTCTGCTGAAGTTAGGGTTTTGGTGGTCTTGCTTTTCCATCTCCCTTAGGTGATTTGTTAGGCTGAAAACTTGTGATCTCCCCATTTTCTTAAGTGTTTGTAGAGATTTGAATTCCCCTTTTAGTACTGCTTTCATGGCATCCCAGAGATTTTGATAAGAGGTTTCTTTGTCTTCATTTATTTCCATGTATCTTTTTACTTCTGCTTTGATTTTCATGTTGACCCAGGAGTTTCTTGGCATCATGCTGTTTAGTGTCCATTTCTTTGTGGGCTTGCGGGGAGCTTTGTTGGTGCTGATATTTATTTTTATTCCACTGTGGTCTGCAAAGGTGCATGGCAGGATTTCAACCTGTGAAATTTGTTTACACTTGATTTATGACCAAGGATGTGGTCAGTCTTAGAATATGTTCCATGTGATGCTGAGTTGAATGTATATTCCATGGTTGTTGGGTGGGGTATTCTGTAGGCATCAATTAAGTCCATTTGGTGAAGCCTCATATTGAGGTTTTGGATCTCCTTATTGATTTTTTGTTGTGATGATCTGTTTAGGGTCATGATGGGGTATTTAAGTCCCCAGCTATGATAGTGTTAAAGTCAGTATCTTTTTTAAGTTTACCTAGAAGCTGCTTTATGAAAGTTGGTGCTTCAATGTTGGGTGCATATATGTTTAGGAAGGATGTTTCTTGTTGATGGATTTAACTTTTTATCATTATGTAGTGACCTTCCATATTTTTTAAATTTTTGATAGTGTAAAGGGTATTTTGTCTGATATTAAGATTGCAACTCTGCTTTCTTTTGTGTTCCGTTCACCTGAAATTTTGTTTCATATCTTCTTACTTTGCGTCTGTAAGTATCCTTTCTGGAGAGATGAGTTACTTAGAGACAATATATTGCTGCCTCATATTTTATCCATTTTGCCTTTCCAATCTTTTCAGTGGTACATTTAGTCCATTTGCATTCAGACCAATTATTGAAATGTGAGAGTTTATCCCTGTCATTAGGTTCTTATAGAGGTTGCTGTTGTTATTGCTGTTTGTGTGTTTTCTTTCTTTTGATTTTTGGATTGATTCTTATATGTTTTCAACCTTTTTCCTATATTCTTGTGAAGAGCATTGTCATGCTTTTTTTTCTTTCTTCTGTGTTTAGTACTTTCTTAGGTGTTTCTTGTAAAGCTGGTCTGGAGCAGCATAAGCTCTTAGAGATTGAATGTCTGGGAAAGATTTTAATTCTCCATCTCAGATGAAACTTAGCTTAGCTGGGTAGGTAATTCTTGGTCGAATTGTTTATCTTTGAGAACTTTGAAGATTGGGCTCCAGCTCTCCTTACTTGAAGTGTTTCTTTGGATAAGTCTGCTGGTATTCTAATTGGTCTTCCTCCATAGGTAGTCTGACCTTTTTCTTTTGTTGCCTTTAGGGTTTTTTCTTGTATACCTACTTTGTGTAGGCAAATTACTACATGTCTAGGAATTGGTCTACTCATTTGTCTTCTTGCAGGGGTTCCCTGAATCTCTTATGTTTGAATGGTCATGTCACTGATGAGGGAAATTTTCTTGGGTAATTTCATGGAATGTTTGTTTCAGTGTGGTCTCTGTCTCTTTTTCTGCCTCAGAGATTCCAATTACTCTTAGGTTCAGTCTTTTGAAATAATTGCTCATCTCTTGAAGGTTTTGTTCTGTCTTTTTAAGCTTCTTTTCTATGTTGTTACAGTTTAGATATTTCCATATTTTGGTCCTCAAGCTCTGAGATACTTTCTTCTGCTTGGGTAATTCTGCTTCCCATGCTTATCAGTTTGTTATTTATTTCTTTCACTGTATTATTTATTGCTGCTATCTCAGTTATCAATTCCTTCATTCTTTCCTCTTGTCTCTCCTTGATTCTATTTATTCTCTCTGTCAATGTCTTGATATCTGGATTTGTGGTTTGAGACCAGTCATTCTGGAGGCTCTTCATTGTTTGCATTCTGAAGTCTGTATTCTCATTGTCTGACCTCCCAGGGGTCAGTGTGAGACCCATATTCTTCTTTTGGTTTTTATTAATTTGTGTAGATTTTCCTGCCTCCTTTTTTTCCCCTCTTCTTTAATTCTGTTGTTCAGGGATGGGAGGTAGTTTTACTTCTGTTTGCTCAATCTCCTTTTCTTCCTAGTGTGGATCCTCCGGATTTGTTCAATTCTGAAGCTGTACTGTAGTTGAAGGCTGTACTTCTTGCAGTTTTGAAATTTAATTGATGGGGGAAGCTGTGATTCAGAATCTATCTGCAGATCCCAGTATCCACTGAGAGTTGTGTGGGCCCCCTGAAGCCCACTCTTCAATGCCTTACAATCTGTCCATGCAGTGGGGGTATAGGTTTGCTCACTGAAAGCAAAATGAGGTAAGGAAAAGGAAAATAATGGAAAATGGGAAGAGAGGGGTGAGAAGAATGTGGAGAGAGAGAAGTAAGAGAAAAACAGACAGATGTACCAACTAACAAATGAAAAGAGACACAAACAAAGACAGAAAAGAGCTAAATAAAAACTAAAACATGCAATCACACAAACTGACAAAAAACCCCTATTGATGTACTCTCCCTCAAAAATACTCATATACAGATAGGAAATCTTTTTTTAAAAGCAGTGAAATAACAGTAACAAAGCAAGTATGAAAATGTTATTGAAAACTAAATGAGAGAGAAAAAACTAAACAAAAAACCAACATATAAAAATGAGCAAAACAAACAGACTCGGCCAAAAAAAAACTTGCTCTGAGGTGGTTCCTATAAGTCCAACTTCCTTTCAGCTCTGATCTCCAGCTATTAGCCCCTCCCCTATGCTCTCAACAAAGACTGATAGGGGTGCTTTCAGTGTGGGTCAGATGTCCCAGGTCTACTGTGGGAGGTGGGTGGATCAGATCTGGACTTGCCGGACTTACTGCCTATCAAGTCTCCCACTCAGATCTGACATGTCTGTATCTGACCCAGCATGGGGGAAGGGCTTCTGTCTCTCTCTTCAGTTTGATGAGATTACCTTAGGTCCCAAGTTGGAGACTGGGTTGAGTTGGGTGGGACAATGCTGGTCTCTGCCTCATCTGGGAACAGAGAAAATGGCTACAGTTGGTGTTTCCTCACTGGGGTTGGGGTCTCTCTCCAGCTCTTCCCCATCTTCTCTCTCCATAAATCAGAATGGGAGCTGCTGCCACTTTGCTGTCACAAGTGATGGTGTGGGCCAGGCACCAGGCAATGAGAATCAGCTGTGTTAGGCAGATTCTTCTCAGGAGAGTCGTCCCCAGAATGGCAGAGGATCCTGCACAGCAGCAGCTCCAATCTCAAGGTGGTGGGCAGGTACAGTCACCTCCAAAGGAGAGCCCTGTGTTCATGAACCCAAGTCTCCCCTCAGATGGACTTTCACTCACCCACCACTCACCCACCATCACAAGCCTACTCATGCAGAGAGTCTTCACAGACACAGGCTTTTGTGGAGACTCTCACAGTCTGACCTGTCCCATCATCATCTTGCCAGAAGTCCCCATACTTGAAAATTTTCAAACAATTTTTTGAATAATCATTGTTAGTATGCAGAACTGCAACTGATTTTTGTATGTTGATTTTGTATCTTGCAACATTGCTGAATTTGTTTGTTAGTTCTAACAGATTTTTTGAAGGCATTTTTAGATTTTTCTACATATAAGACCATGCCATCTGCAAACAGACAATTTTACTTCTTCCTTTCCTAATTGGATTCCTTTTCTTCTTCTTGCCTAATTTCTCTAGCTAAGACTTCTCTTACTATGTTGAATAGAAGTGGTGAGAGCAAGCATCTTAGGCTTGTTCCTGACCTTAGAGGAAAAACTTTCAGTTTTTCATGAAGTATGTTGTTGATTATGTTTGTCAAACACTCTTAAGAAGGGAATGGAAAGATTTTTTTCTTACTCTTTTCTTTCCTAATTCTTCCTGAGATTCAGCATTTTAAATTTAAAGATAATTGCAAAAATTCCATTGTTTGATGCAATTTATTTTATTGTCTTGTTTAAGTAAAACTATGTATGGATATGTGTGCTAAAAATGTATTCTAATATCTTTTTCATATAGTGATTTGAGCTCCGAAAGGGGAATTGCAGGGTTATATCAAAGGTTGCAGCATTATTCACGGTAGCAAAAACATGGAATCAATCATGCTGTCCATTGAAAGAGGACTGGATAAAAAAATGTGTACATATACATGATGGAATATTATGCAGCCATAAAGAAGGGCAAAATTATGAACTTCACATCAACCTGAATGAACTTAGAATCTGTAATACTGAGTGATCCTTCAAAGAAACAAAGAACCGAGTACCACATGTTCTCACTCATAAGAGGACCTTGAACAACTATCATAATACTACAAGAAAGGAATTGGCATTAGTAGAAAACTGCTGGGGTGGGGGCACACCTCATCAACAAGTGTACTTGTATAATGAACATTTGTATACCTAACCCTGAATTGTACCCCACATCTTTAAAATAGAAAAAAAAATTAAAATGCATTCTGAGTTTATGAGTTTTGGTATAACATTCTCAAGGCACTGGAATGGAAATTCTAATAGATGGTTGCAGTTAGTAAAGACATAATTCTAAACAAAACAGCACAATAGGTAAAGGCCACCATCAAGTCACAGCAAATGGAAGGCCGGATGGAATCCTTCTAAGGAAAAATAAAGAACTACAAATTTTGCAAAAGATGTCTTACCAGCATTTTGTAAAAATGTTTAGATTGCAATAAAAAAGTAGTCAATCTGTGGAGATGTTTTCAAATCCTTTCAGTATTATGTCCTCTTAGATAATATATGCAATAAGTGTACTCAAAAGTTTTTTTCAAGTTTTATTTAAATTGTCAGTGAAATAAATGATAGGAAGTCCCTTCTCAGCTGTGCTGATTTTATAAGGACTAAATTAAAACTTGACTATCATTTTTGCCTTATGCTTATTGCGGTCATGACAAATTGCCTATCATAAAGTAGAATTTAATTAAAGATAATGAGACAAAATATTTGAACAAATCACATTTTAGGTTTACAACATAATAGATTGGTAGAATTAACTCAAAACATATGTACCATTCAGTACAATTGGAAAAAAATAATCATACACCAACAGGATGATTTTCTTCTGCTCTATGCTCATTGTCTTTTTCCATCACTAATTATGTGAGAGTAAAATATGAATCATGCATAAGCCCCACACAGACTAAATTTAACAGAAGTTAAATCTGACTGAATTTTCTATCTCTATGCAACTTTAATGGAATTAGAAGCAAAATGGGAGAAAAATATCATGAAATACATATTTTGAATTCTGTTTTCTCTCTAGATACAGATCCTTTACTCAAAATGCTTTACTCAAAAATTAGGAGGATTAATATACCATTCAGTCCTAAGCAATATTATAATTTAGTCCCTTTTAATTTTTTTTTATTTTTGTACTAAGTATATATATTTGCTTCTTAACTTTTTAAATACTTTTTTGTACTGTTTAACATATTTACAAAGTTATCCTTTTTTAATTCAAGTTGCTCTTACATTTTTGGAAATGCTTATTTACTGCTATGTGCAACTCCGATTAAAACACTTAGATTTAGTCATAGACATTTTATTGTTTTTAAGTGATAAAAATTGATAATGTATATAACCATACAAAATGAAAAACTTCTAGCTGGACAACTTCTAGGGAAGTCATTCCACAAAAATTCCTTCTCCTCTTCATAAAACAAAACACAATAGTAAGTAAGAAAGTAAGAAAATAAGCCTCAATCCTTAAACATTTTGGGAGAATTAGCCATGAGTAAATTTTCTACATCTGAACCTAATTTTAAGTCAAACAAATCAAATGTCTATTTTTGATCAAATAGTATGCTAAATAAACAAAAAGATAATTAAGATATAAACTCCAACCTTAGTATTCAGAGATATATAAACAAATGTTATAAAGTAGGAAGCAGATATTTATCAGAAGTTCCACTGAAAAACAGGAGATTAGAAGGCTGCATATTAAATTGCAAGTTTGGGGAATAGAAGAGATGTCTCTTTGAAAGTTTTTGTGTTTCTTTTTAGATGGTGGTACTTTTATTTTTATAGAGGTCTTTGAAAATGTAATGCACAGTATTCTAGAAAAAAAGACTAGGTGGAATCATAAATGCCAATGAATGTAACATGCATTAAAATAATATATCATAGGGAACACAGACAGTTACAGAACAGTTTGCCCATACACTAAATGGTCCCCCAACTGTGTTACTTCAGAAATATTGCATTTGCTTTATCTGTCTCTTTCTTGTCTCTCATTTAGTTGGAACTCTCTTTCTTTGGGTACCCAACCAATCAATCTTCACTTACTTCTAACATAACATTTGTAATAGGCAAAAATTTAGTTAATTTAATAATGTACCCCCACTAACTTAGAGTCTTAATTCTAGCTAAGAATGAGAATCAACTGAGGTGATTTAGGTTTTTTGGGTGTGTTTTTCCAGATGGATCCTTCTAAGTATTTCTGATTCAGAGAGTCCAAGATGATGGGAAAGGGTCTATTTTTTTTTAATTTCGTGGGTAATTTAGATATAATCCACAGATGAGAGATATTGCTCCATTTTTAGGCATCTGTTTTGAAAAAATTATGCAATTTTTAGCCTAATAATGTCTTCTTTGAGAATTTTAAATATTTTTCCCTATCCCTAAATTATTTCACCCTATCCAGAATTGCAGCAAGGGCATTTTTCATTTTATAAGTCCTTGTTCATAGAATAGCAACCCCATCATGTGGTATTTTGCTGAAATTGCTACTAGAGGCATATTAGGTTTGAGTGTATTTTTCAAAACCAAAAGCAAACCTGAAAAATTCCATTAATTTATTTATTCATTCCTCATTTATTGAGCAGCTATTATATGGTAAGCAAAATGCTAGGTGCCTAGCAACAACAAAAAATGCAAAATCAATACTGAAATCTATTCATACTTCTGTTAAAATCAGTATAGCATCAAATATAAATCTAATTGATCCTGAGATATTGATGAATATATTTTTATTCAAATTACCAACCAGGTTTTAAAATATAAGCCATGATTTGTGGAAGTTTGAGCTTTCTAAAAAGTAGTTTTAAAAAGGAGCTAGAACAAGGTTAGTTGATCACTGTACCAAAAGAACATATTCTCCCCCAATAATTAAGGTCTTTTCCTCTCCTCGCTGAGTATATTTGACCATTACCCAAGAAACTCCCTGAGAACCAGAGCAACGTTCTTCAAAATTGTATTCACCAACACAGAAAAGTAATAACCTGAAGAATTGTATTAGCCGAGCTCGGTGGCTCAGCCTGTAATTCTGCGCTTTGGGAGGCTGAGGTGAGTGGATTGCCTGAGCCCGCGGGTTCGAGACCCGCCTGGGCAAGTTGGCAAGACCCCATCTCTACAATAAATCAAAAAATAAGCCGGGCAGGGTAGCGCACGCCTGTAGTTCCAGCTACTTGGAAGGGTGAAGTGGAAGGATCGCCGGAGCCCAGCAGGTCGAGGCTGCCGTGGCCGGGAATGGCCACAGCACTCCAGTCTGGGCGACAGAGTGAGACTCCAACTAAAAAAAAAAGAATTGTATTAACTGGGTTTGATTCTTTTTTTCAGTTGAATTTCTCTCCAGTGCCTCCAAACTTTTTTTTTTTGGATAAACAACTTTGCTATTACCAAAAGCCAGAAATATGCACTGGACTTGATTCTGATGTACAGATCATAGGCACAAAAGGATAACTCTTCCAAATTAAACATCTATGCTCTTTACTAATATATTACCATGATCTTCTATGTACAGTAAATATTCATTGCAATGCTATTTATTAATGAGAAGCAAAGCTCATAGGCAAGACCATTGGTCTAAGAAGGAATGTTTGCACATTTTCATTTAAGTGCATTCCATGGTTTTCTTGTTAAAATAAGATCATACCATAAAAATTGATATTCTGAAAGCATTTATTTACTTTAATCATTTGAAGTGGACTTAAAATATAAGGAAAATTAAAATATTTCTTTTTTGATAAACCATAACTTTAAAATTTCAATAAAGTTGTTGAATTTATAGCAATATTAATTCTCCTTATTAGTCATTTATTTTCCCTGTTTAAAGTAAGCGTTTCTGTTAAAGAAGTGCTACATAAAACTGCAGTTATAAAAATCCAGTGTTTCGAATCCCTCGATTTCATTATCACAGAAAATTGAAACAAATATTGTCATTCTTATTTTAGTGATTTGCAAGGATAAACTTTACAAATTTATCAGATACAGTAATAAATATTAAACATTTTACTACTGAAGTGTAAGCAACTGGCATTGACTCCCAAGAATTCTTCCAAAGGGATTGCATACGCTAAGAGTAAAAGGGCAAAATATAACAATAGACCTGCCACCAGCCACAAATAGGTACTGAGCACTTGAAAGAAATGTGGCTATTGTAACTGAGAAATTAAATTTTAAATTGTATTTAATTTCAATTAGCATCAATTTAAATAGCCAAGTGTGGCCTGTTACTGTCATATTGGACAATGCAGGTCTAGAATTATATGTCACATTATTTGTCATTTTATCTTTAATGTCCTTTAATCTCAGTATTTCTCAGCCTTGTCTTTAGACACTGACATTTTTGGAGAATATATTTGATGAGCCATTTTTATGGCTTCTTTTTCTCACCTGGAAATTATTTTCTGGAACTTATCTTTGCCACCAAGTTTCCAGGATGTTTTTATATATGTAATTTGTAGGATCTTTAGCACCAGTTATGTGGGTAAACATTCCATAAAGTACATTGCAAGAGTTACAAAGATATGTACAGATATTTCTCTTAATGTAGAGAATGTCTGATGTCAAGAAAGAGCAGACAGGGGAAGTATGGACTTGAAGTGAACATCCCAGGGATGTGGGCAACTGTGGAGTAGCTGTGGATATAGAAAATAGTCAAAGAAAGGAGCTGTGAGAATATCTGGTAAAGCCTTGTCATATGGGTAGGAAGGACTGGGTGTCCCAGTATGAGGAACAGGAAAGGAAATAATGTTGTGCTTAATTTCAACAGTTTACAACCTTAATAATGAAACGGTAATTACCACAACTCTGTTATATGACTGGCCAATACAGAGAGATAAAACAAACACATAAAAGTCATCCAGTGGAAATTATATCATTAATCATTTTAATAGTATAGAAAGACCAATCTGAATTTAAAAAAAAATAAGTGGGAAAAATTGGGAAATCTTTTATAGTGTAACCATAGGTGTGACTGGAAACAAACAATATATATTGTCTATGTTGCTATATATGATGCAAACTGCTATTACAAAAGGTTAGATGATAAAGCTGATATAAAAGCAATTTTTAAAACTTTGTAAATATACTAAAAATCACTGAATTTTGTGACCAAAAAGGTGAATTTTGTGATAAATGTGATATATCTTAGCAAAGTTGCAAATAAGAAAAATATATAAAAAATTTTAAAAATCTCCAGGAGTAAAGAAGACCTGAGCCATTTTCTCAAGGGAGGATAGTTGAGTACATGTTGTGGCAGAGATTTGGGAAAGCTGGGTATCTCTGTTAAATCACTGGAGAAGAAATATGAATGTTAGATGGAAGAGTCATTGTAAAGATGACTTTGGAGGAAGAGTGAGAAGGATGAGGTGAGGTGGCACACTGCATAGATGCAAGGTTGGGAATTGAGATTCTTCAAGAACAGAGCATCCCGAAAGGACTTTGCCAAATAAGAAACACTAAAGGAAGATTTTAAAATTGTTTCTCATGGTGTTTTCTATGCCCCTATCTCCCTTTCTCAGCCTTACAGTGCTTTGGTAAATGTTACACTTCTCACTATTTTCCATCATTGGGGATTATTTTGAGGGAAATTAAAAGGAGTCTGTAGTCTATCCCTGTGTTGATTCTAGGCAAAAATATATATGTGGAGAAAATGGAGCTGAGGACAAAGGAGATGTAAGCATATAAATCTCTGGGAATGAACAATTCCAGGGAGAATTAAGACTTTTAAAAACTCTGGAATTGGTAAAGGTCAAGTTGAAATCTCCAAGTGGTAAAGGGGGAACAAACAAATATTTGTGATACGGGTGGAATAAATAGAAACTTGGACTAAGGTAAACATATGATATGATAAAAGGATGGAACTGGAAAACAAGATATCCCAGAGAAGAGTAGAAGGATCTAGAGAGCTCAAGAAGAATGTATGAATTTGTTGAACTGGATGACAGAAAAAAGGAGTGAAGCTAAGGAATCTTTTGCTATTATTTCATAGCTCAGCCATGAAGATCTAAAGTCTTTGACTAGAATGTGTGCTTCAGTGTGCTTCAGAGGACTATCACTTTTTTCTCTTTATTATGGTAGAATGTACATAAAATAAAATGCACTGTATATATCAGTGCTGTTAAGTGTATCCACACTGTTTTGCAACCTATTACCTCCATTCATTTCCATAAACTTTGTCACTCTATTTTGAAATTCTCTACCCATTAAACAGTATTTCCCTATGCCTCCCTCCCTCCAACCCCTGATAGCATCTATTCTACTTCCTATTCCTATTAATTTACCTATTCTAGGTACTTCATAAAAGTGAAATCACATAGTATTTCCCTTTTGTTTCTGACTTGTTTCACTTTTGGTTATATTGTTTTCAAGCTTCATCCATGTGGTAGCATGTATCAGAATTTTATTTCTTGTTAAGGCCGAATAATACTCAAGCAATGTTTTTTAATGAGGAGCTCCCAGGGTGAAGCTCAAGCTTGATTGATAAAATATTGATCCATTTTATGCCTTTTTTTCTATGAGGTAAGACTCCTCTCTATGTCACTATAATGCCCACAGAAGAATCAATGTTCGTTTAGAAAAAAATCAAGTCACAAATCAAGTAAGGACATCCTAGATATATACTCATCAAAGAGACTGATTCTGTTTTGTTTTGTTTTTGTTCCTCTTTTCTTATTTCTCAACCAATTACCTTGATACAAAAAGACATCTGATAAGTGAACTTGCAGAATTGAATAGAAGATTAGCTTTGTAGGGGAATAGCTTGAGCATTGCAGAGATTTGAGTGGAAATCAGAGTTCCTGTTCAAGTCTGACAGATCATATACCTAGATGTAGCTCCAGGGTCAAATCTCACACATAGTGAGTTAGAGGCCATAGGTTGGATTATTAAGAGAGTTCAGGATACCTAGAAGAGAACAGAGTCCCTCAGAGCTTACTAATCAGTCACTTTTTCATTTCAGAAGTCTGTAGGCAAGTCCTCCTACTGTTAAGTTTTAGCACTAGAGCAGAGCCAAGCCTGTGAAAGCATCTGGTAGGATACTTGAGTTCTAAGTCTTCTGCAAGCAGAACACTATCTAACATGGCAAACATACACCTGGTGTTCTGAGATTCTGTGCCTTTCAACAACAGAGGCTTACTAACTAAAAAAAAATCAATTAAAAATCTTGCACAAATATCCTTCTTTACGTTTTGCAAAAAGGGAAACAAAAAATATATTATTCACTTTTAAAAATGAGTTATCAGAAATAAATAGAGACCCTTTTATTCATTATAGAAAGGTCTATAAAAATGAATGTTTATACTTGTCTAGGAAAAGGAAGTGAGAATTGGATCCCAACTCCTCATTATTTTTTGCGTTTCAGTGCTAATGCAGAAGCAAATGCCTCTAAAGGCCTCTAAAGGTGACCATTGAAAGGCAAATTTCAACTTCTTCAACCCTAAGTCCTCTCAGAGTTTATCTTAATTTACCATTTCCATGAGGTATTATATTCACAATATCTGAGGAGGTCTTTTGCCCTCTCTGTCCCCAGTCCTTACCTCAGTCTCAGATTTAGTTCCAAGTTCAACTTCAGTCCTCTTCACCTCCCTTACTACCTTCTTCTCCAACTCAAATTCTGACCTGTGATGTATCTTTCTCTAGAGCCAAGAATAAAATTCAATCTCTAATCGTGACTAAAATTCAACAATGGGAATGACACTTATTGCAAAAGCAATTAGGAAGTTTGTGAGGTTTACCCTGTGTTCCAAAGTTCTTGAAAAATATTTTGTCTTCCATCTTCCAACTTTTCCCAGTACATTGTGGCCTCCCAGATCTCTGTTTCAGTCTTTCTTTCCTGGAAATCCTCCCATTGGTAAAGAGCTCAGAGAAAGGACAAACATAGACTCCCATAATCCTCTGTTTTGAAAGGTCAATGCAGTAAGGATTTAAAGATCAGATTGAGGCACCCAGGAAGTTTCCATTTAAAAGCCTAATCAAAGTTTCAGTTAAGAAATCTTCTAGGGAAGTGTCTGGACGTAGTCTGTAGAGCAGATCAAATGATAACCTCAGAGCCAGCCAGTGATGGGTTTATGGGCTGATTCTGAGAAAGATAAAGAGTGACGATTTGGGGAGCTACTCAGAGAATTTCTTATCAAAGGGCTCAAGAAAGGATCTAGACCAGATGCAATTAGAAAAAATCTAAGAATACATTTAGACAATAAACTGGGGGAGATCGATAAGAATAGGATTTATATATGCATGTGCTTTTCATGGATTATTGTCATTTATATACTGTCACCTCCTGAGGAAGTCCTACATCCACTTGGAAACAAGAATTTTGGCAACTTTGATTGACTATCTCTTGAATACCAGTTGGGAACTTTCCTTCCTTTATTAAAGTCCTTGACAAGTGTTAGAAGTTCATGGTATAAAACCAAGTGAGAAAGATGTGGGTTCTAGCCCTCAAGATTCTTTAACATATTTGTAGCTGGAAGTTGAGAAAGACTCAGTCTGGGGTCTGCCTTTCCCAATCTGCCTTTCCCTCCTAAGTCACCCATATTTTAGGGCTGATTCTATAGACAAGGGTACCTAGAAAACCCTTAAGCAAATAAAAAAGACTAGATGAAAACCTGCCAATCCCCACTAAAGTTTGTCTTTAACTTGTATAGTTCTCTTTTTGGTCTGTCACCTATACGGAAGCAAGTTTAGATGTTAAGTTAAGACAGTCATCCTCTGATAATGACCAGAGGCTATTCAGTCTAGAAATGATATAAAATCAACTTTTCAGCCTTTTGCCCCCGGTATCATGGAAGTTTCTGGTAAGTAGAACTCTACTGATGACCAATAGATGAACCCCAGAGATGACAAGTCAAATAATGGCAAAAACTGAGCCAAGGGATGACAGTAGGAATAAAACCATAAGAGACTTCAACCATGAAAGCTCAATACACTGACAAAAAAAATCATATATTCCATATGAATTTGGGAATTTAGTCAAGGAGTCCATTGAGATGACCAGATAAGAATTTCTCAGTCACCATCAAGAGATGCCCTGGGATCCAGTGAGCTGGAAACTACCACAAGTCCTTTTGGATTTTCATAGCCTATGCTGTAATCAAAGAATGACCTTCACCACAGAGAATATTTGTTGCTCATGAACCAATGAATTCATGCCATATATGAAAGGTAACCTTCTGATGAGTCAAATAGAAGATGGAGACTTTGAACCTAGCTTCAGGGTTATTCCCATGAGTAGTCCCTTGCCTCAGGCAGAATAATTTCGAACGTCCTACAGTCTTATCCCAGAGCATACCTAGTGAGTTATGTCAATTTCCCAGTGCTGGAAGTCCACATGAATTCTACAGGGAGCAGTCTTAGGAAACTGGAGATCTAGATTCCTAAGTTCTGGGACTCAGGAAAAAGGGAAGACAAGAATCGAGTCCCAATTCAAATGAGAAAAGACCCTAGAAAACCCAAAGAGGGAAAGCCTGGAGGAGATGACGCAGGGTTGGAAATTTTCTCAAACTAAAAAGAATGACCTGGCTTAAGCCAGGGGATTAGCAGATATCCTGTGAGCAATTTCCTACAGTTCTGCCTCAGAAGGGACAGGTTCCTTGAGAGAGTCACATTGGAAATGATGGATGGAGGGGCTTTTCAGGGACTTCATACAAAAAAAGAAAGTGAAAGAAAAGCAGTCTCATTCAGGAAACCAAGTTGATGTCAGCCTCTGTAAAAAGTTCAAGTCCAAAAAAGCAGAACTGTCTTTACAAATAGCAAGGGACTGAAGCTCAGGAGCTTATTATAGCTGTTGACTAGAACCAAGAAAAGAAACCGGGGCTCAGGATTGGACTTAGTGCCTAAGAGGACAATCAGTATATAAGAGTAGTCCAGATCAGGCTGAGCCTCTAAAGGAGCATTCTTGAGATTGTGGGGATTGCCTGTCCAGAGGAAGGAAAAGTGCCGGATGCTACATCCTGCATTCAATAATCTGTCTCTGATGGTCACTGTTATCCAAACAGGGCAGAGGTAGGAACAGACATTACTAGAAATTCAGAAGATTCAGGGATCAGCAGCCATGCCCAAGTTATCCATTTTTTATACCCCATGTATCTGCCAGCACATCAAGCATCTTCAGCCAACCCAACACTGCTCAAGGTGCTATCGTCAGTGATGTGTGTCTTCTATTCAGTTAGAAAAAGACTCAAACTCCTCCAGGGAGAAACATTTTTCTCAAAGAAAAATTTAGTCCATGCTAAGAAAGCATTTCATCTCTCATATAAGTAAGCAATACAATGTTTAATTTCAGTAATTTATCATTTTAATATTTAAACTATAAAAATCAGCTGTTTGCTACATTATTGGCTAATGAGGTTATTACATGTGTGTTTGTGTATTCATGCATACATATACATATTTATATCGAGAGATATATATTTATAATTATTTATATATTTATATAGCCAATATATAAATGTATTTATATATAACTAGAAAGAATTTATGTGTGTATAAGGATAGATACACATAGAGAGAAAGAGAGAATCTTCAAATATATTACATATGCATGGTTGTATTCAACAAAAATGACTTCAGTAATTATTTTTAAAATCGTAAAAAACTCAATAGGAATTTTAGTGAAATATCAAAAGGTGGATGGGAAAAAGTAAGAATCTTTAATCACAGGTGTGATTCAAAACAAGCAAAAGCTATTTCTACATATAACTCCAAATGATTTTATTAGAGGATGGGTTACGTTACAGAGATGATATTAAAACCCTTCCTCATTCCAAATTCAGGATGATTTGTGAGTGTAAGATGCATAAGAGACTTGGAATATTTGAATTTCATTGAATACTAAAGATATTGAATAACTATCTTTTTGTTTTGAGGGTTATTAGTGTGTCATGGCTGAGCTCAAGCTTGACATCCTGTGGCACTGATTCCATCTTCAATTTCCTGTGCCAGGTAGCTTTCTCCCCTTTTGGTTCCTCTACTACTTGCAGAGGAATTTATTTTTACCTCTCTTTGAAAAAACAGAGGCAGTATCAGGTAAGGAAATCCTACACTCAACTCCAGCAGAAATCACCTCTGTATTTCCTGTTCCTTTTTTGTCATTTCTCAATCAATTTTATTGTCTCAGAAATACATCTGATATGGGAACTCAAGAAAAGAACAGATCACCCTTTCAGGGCTACCCTGTCCAAGAAAGTGTCCATTTACCACATGGGATTGTTTTGTTGTTGTTGTTGTTGTTGTTGTTGTTTTTATAATCAATATTTTTTATTATGATGTTGTGGGGTACAGTAAAGAGTTAGGTATACAAATATGCTTCGTTCAGGCACCCTTGTTGATAAGAGGTGTCTCCCTGTCCCCAGACAGATATTTACTACCGTTAATCTCATCTCCCTCCCCCGCCCCATAGTTTCCCACCACTGTCATTTTCTTATAGTATTACATTGAATGTTCAAGGTCCACTATATGAGTGAGAACATGTGATACTCAGATCTCTGTTTCTGTGAGAGGTCACTCAGTATTATAGACTCTAGTTCCATCCAGGTTGATGCGAAATTCATGATTTTGTTCTTTTTTATGGCTGCGTAATATTCCATCATGTATATGTACCACAGTTTTTTAATCCAGTCCTCTTTTGATGGACAGCATGGTTGCTTCCAGGTTCTTGCTATTGTGAAAATGCTGCGATAAACATACATGTGCAGGTATCTTTTTGATACAGTGATTTGAGTTCTTCAGGGTATATTCCCAGTAGGGGGATTGTGGGGTCATATGGAGGTTGATACTTAGAGCTTTTAGGAATCGCCACACTGCTTTCCACAGAGGTTGCACTAGTTTACACTCCCACCAACAATGTAGAAGTGTTCCCTTTTCGCCATACCCTCTCTAGCAACAGTTATTTTTGAGTTATTGATAATTGCCATTCTGACTGGAGTTAGGTGGTATCTCAGTGTGGTTTTGATTTGCATTCACCTGATGATTAGTGAGGTTGAACATTTCTTCATGTGTCTGTTGGCTGCTCAGATGTCTTCCTTTGTGAAGTCTCTGTTCACATCTTTTGCCCATTTTATAATGGGGTTGTTTATTTTTTTCTTTTCAGCACATTTGAGTTCCTTGTAGATCCAAGATGTTAAGCCTTTGTCAGACCTGGAGTTGGCAAATACTTTTTCCCAGTCTGTAAGCTGTCTCCCTGCTCTCTTGATGGTTTCTTTGGCTTTGCAGAAGCTTGTCAGTTTAATGAGGTCCCACTTGTCTATCTTCTCTCTTATGACCTGTGGGTTTTGGGTTTTGTTCAGGAATTGGATGCCAGTTCCGATTTCCATGAAGGTATGTCCTTCATTTTCTAAGATTCTTATGGTTTGAGGTTTTACATTTAGGCCTCCGATCCATTTGGAATTAATTTTTGTGTATGGGGATAGATAGGGGTCCTGTTTCAATCTTCTGCATGTGGTCAGTCAGTTTTCCCAGCACCATTTACTGAATAGGTTCTCCTCTCCCCAGTGGTAGGTGGTGGAGATTTTGTCAAAGATGAGTTGGTTGATAAATTGAGGTTTTCCTTCTGGAATCTCAATTCTATTCCATTGGTCTTTATGCCTGATCCTGTACCAATACAAAGCTGTTTTGATGATTGTAGCTTTATAGTAAAGTTTGGAGTCTGGTAATGTGATACCACCTGCTTTGTTTTTTTTTTTGCTAAGGATTGTTCTGGCTATTCTTGGTCGTTTGTGTTTCCATATGAATTCCTGTGTTGTTTTTTCTAGATCTGAGAAGAACGTTGCTGGTAATTTGATGGTATTGCATGAAATCTGTAGATTGCCTTAGGTAAGATGGACATCTTCACAATGTTGATTCTTCCAATCCATGAGCAT